>NC_054712.1:34144368-34220055 GCF_016097555.1 Gigantopelta aegis
CTTATATATTAAATATATTTTCTTGTTTAGAATATCAGTGTCTGTATATTCAATGTGTTTCTGGTCGTCTTAATATTTGTAAGAAGCCCAAACTGGATTTCGTCTTCAAATAATTTCGTATATATATTTTAGGAAATAAAACGAAATTTAACCCAGTACAAATATTAGAACGATCAGAAACATGTTTAATATACAGCCACTAATATTTGATGCAGGAAAATATGTTTGAAATTTAGTTACAATCGTTAAAAAGTCTCTGTTAGTCGATAACATCGTAAACATTGCAGCAAACTCAGGAATGTCCCTTTAAACAAACAAACAGACAACTAAATGACACATAAACAAGCCCTTCAACTTATGTAATATTTGTAAGAAGCTCAAACTGGATTTTGTCTTCTAATAATTTAGGAAATGAAATGAAATTTAACCTAGTACAAATATTAGAACGATCAGAAACACGTTTAACATACAGACACTAATATTGTATGCAGCAAAATATATTTGATATGTAATTACAATCGTTAAAAAGTCTCTGTTGTCGATAACATCTTAAAAATTGCAGCAAACTCAGGAATGTCCCTTTAACCACTAGCCAACTGATCTGGACAGACAGGCCATATGGCTGAGGTGTGTGCCAAGGACAGCGTGCTTGAACCTTAATTGGATATAAGTACTAAAATAAGTATAAATAATTGAACTAATGAATGAAACTAAAGTTTGTTTTGTTTAACGATACTACTAGAACACATTGATTTTTTAATCATCGACTATTGGTAATTTTGACACATAGTCTTAGAGAGGAAACCCGCTATATTTCCCATTAGTAGCAAGGGATATTTTATATGCACCATCCCATAGACAGGATAGCACATACCACCGCCTTTGATATACCAGTCGTGGTGCACTGGCTGGAATGATAAATAGCCCAATGGGCCCACCGACGGGGATCGATCCTAGACCGACAGCGCATCAAGCGAGCGCTTTACCACTGGGCTACGAATTAATGAATGAATGAGCAGGTGTAAAATAGAAAAACAAAAAGCTAACAGGAAATGTATGCACTCTTTAATATTTTTTTAACAAAACATTAGGCCGATACACATGTTAAAAGAAGGGAGACTTGTAGCCCGTCGGTAAACCAATGGCTTGATGGTCTAGGATCGACCCCATCGATTGGACCGTTTCTCGTTCCAATCAGTGCACCACGACTGGTATATCAAAGGCCTTGGTATGTGCTATCCTGTCTGTGGGATGGTGCATATAAAAGATCTCATGTTACTAACTGAAAAAAATTGCGGGTTTCCTCTGTAAAAATTATGTGTCAAAATTACCAAATGTTTGACATCCAATAGCCGATGCTTAATAAATAAATGTGCTCTAGTGGTGTTGTGAAACAAAACGAATTTTATCTTAAAAGACGGATTCTTCTGCGCAGAATTTTTTATTAAATAAAATTACAAAAATTTCATCGCATTTCAATTCAAATTATTTTCGTGCTTATATCCAATTAAGTAAAAAGTAAAAATAGTAAATATCCAATTAAGGTACAAGTACGCTGTCCTGGGCACACACACCTCAGCCATCTGGACTGTCTGTCCAGGACAGTGGGTTAGTTGTTGTTAGTGAGAGAGAAGAGGGTGTAGTGGTCTTATATCTACCCAATGAGTGGTTAAAACTCGCTTTGTGTGTGAGCCGGTACCGAGCTGCGAACCCAGTATCTACCAGCCTTATCTTCGATGGGTTAACCACGACTCCACCGAGGCCCGTAAAAATCTAAAGTAACGAGGACAGAGACGCGTATAAAAGGGAAATAATTCTTAACGAAGTCTTATCTGCTATTGAATCCTCTACAAGTAATAAATCATCGGGCTGTGATGGCGTCACTGTCGATTCAACCAGAAATTGTTAGGTTCAATCGGCTGTGATCTACCAGAAGTAATACACGATGCTCTTGATAAGGAAAAACTAACTGTAACCATACGCCGCAGGGGTAATTGTTCTAATTTAGAGAGGTAATGAAAATCCGTATCTCAAAAACTGACGACCTATATATTGTATTGTTAAATTGCGCGTACAAAATGATTACAAACCAGGGCTAGACCTTAGCGATAGCCCGGGGTGTTTTGGCTACCGATTTCTCACTTGGACTACCAGTTGTCTAACACCGGTAGTCCGCCAGGCTAAAGGTTTTGAAACCTTTTGGTAAATTGAATTAGAGACTTCTTGCTAAGCATCCAGATCAGAAATGTTCAAATTCAAGTTACCCAAGTTCAGCCAGCAAACGTTTGGGCTAACGTTCGCGAACTATTTGATTGGTTCCCGAAGTGGTAATTCGGTTTACAGTGTAGCGTAAATATCGTGACATGAGTGTATATTAGGAAATTTTTAAAAAGACGTTTAACCTACCACAAATATTCAGACGATCAAAAACACACTGGATATACAGACAGTGATATTACAAACAAGAAAATTGACTTAAAATTTAATTTTAGTCATTAAGAAAACGTTATTAGTAGAAAACATCTTATATATATATATATATATATATATATATATATATATATATATATATATATATATATAAATATATATATATATATATATATAAAAAGTATTTATTGATAAAAAGAAAAAGAAGACGAAGTTTGTCTGGCCGATATACATCTACAATTCAACATAAATATGTCCCAAATGACCAGGCGACGAAACGTCTAGGGAATAAAACGGTAGCGAGTACGTAACGTTCAGGGATGAAACGGATTGGGTACGAAACGTCACGTAACCATGCCAACAAATAAAAGTGAGGACTATCCTTTTAAGACCGAATGAAGGAAGGAAATGTTTTATTTAATGACGCACTCAACACATTGTATTTACGGTTATATGGCATCGGACATACGGTTAAGGACTACACAGATATTGAGAGAGGAAACCTGCTGTCACCACTTCATGGGCTACTCTTTTCCATTAGCAGCATGGGATCTTTTATATGCACCATCCCACAGACAGGATAACACATACCACGGCTGGTGCACTGGCTGGAACGAGAAATAGCCAAATGGGCCCACCGACGGAGATCGATTCTAGAACGACCGCGCATCAAGCGAACGCTTTATACCACTGAGCTACGTCCGAAATGAAAACATCAATCAAAAAACACGCTTAGCAGACACCAATTTCTAGTTTAATTGAAAAAAAAAAAAAATCATCCAATTTATAAAATGATTAGAAATGTTATTGCAGTAAGAAAATAGCTGCATGACTGGAAGATTGATAAAGTTTGTTTTGTTTAACGACACCACTAGATCATATTGATTAATTAATAATCGGCTATTGGGTATCAAACATTTGATATTTCTGACTCGTAGTCATTAGAGAAAACCCGCTATATTTTTCCATTAGCAGCAAGGGATCTTTTATATGCACTTTCCCACAGACAAAAAAACACATACCAAGGCCTTTGACCAGTTGTGGTACCATGGTTGGAACGAGAAAAAAATCCAATCAGTTGAATGCATCGACCGAGGTGATTCGATCCTGCGACGTAAACACCTCAAACGAGCGCTCAACCGACTGATCTAAAACGCGCCCCAACTGGAAGATTGAGTCCACTGCAATAAAACAAAATCATTTATTATACGGATCATATCGATTTTCAGAGTCTTACTGGCCGCAAATTCAAATTAAATCCCTATAGAATGATTTTTAGAATTAAACATAAACCTGGCGACTAAGCGTCGAACTTGGGATTTATTTCTCTGGACTAAGTCTTATTTGAAATACACGTAAATTACTAGAGGGAGATAAGCCATGAAATGCAATGACACTTTTTCGTCATTTAGTCAATCGAGAGTTGAAATTAAGTATTTTGCTGCATTAAAACAGCGTAGCAGTAGAGCAAAACTCTTAATGCACTGATGCGCGGTCGGTCTAGGATCGATCCCTTCGGTGGGCCCATTGGACTATTCCTCTTTCCAGCTAGTGCTCCAAAACTGATGTAACAAAGGTCGTGGTATGTACCATCCTGTTTCCGGGATGGTTGCATATATACTCGGTTATCAACAAAGTCCAAAGTAGATTTGTTTTCTGGAAGTTGGGAAATACAGTCCCAATGCTGGTGTGAATGGAAATATGAGATGGACTCCCATGAAAGTCCCCTGTGCGTGCTGTATCCTCACCGTGGTGCAGGGGTGTAACTTTCTCTTTGAGACCCCTGTGCGTGCTGTATCCTCACCGTGGTGCAGAGGTGTAACATTCTCTTTGAGACCCCTGTGCGTGCTGTATCCTCACCGTGGTGCAGGGGTGTAACTTTCTCTTTGAGACCCCCGCGTGTGCTGTATCCTCACCGTGGTGCAGGGGTGTAACTTTCTCTTTGAGACCCCTGTGCGTGCTGTATCCTCACCGTGGTGCAGGGGTGTAACTTTCTCTTTGAGACCCCTGTGCGTGCTGTATCCTCACCGTGGTGCAGGGGTGTAACTTTCTCTTTGAGACCCCTGTGCGTGCTGTATCCTCACCGTGGTGCAGGGGTGTAACTTTTTCTTTGAGACCCCTGTGCGTGCTGTATCCTCACCGTGGTGCAGGGGTGTAACTTTCTCTTTGAAACCCCTGTGCGTGCTGTATCCTCACCGTGGTGCAGGGGTGTAACTTTCTCTTTGAGACCCCCGCGTGTGCTGTATCCTCACCGTGGTGCAGGGGTGTAACTTTCTCTTTGAGACCCCTGTGCGTGCTGTATCCTCACCGTGGTGCAGGGGTATAACTTTCTCTTTGAGACCCCTGTGCGTGCTGTATCCTCACCGTGGTGCAGGGGTGTAACTTTCTCTTTGAGACCCCTGTGCGTGCTGTATCCTCACCGTGGTGCAGGGGTGTAACTTTCTCTTTGAGAATGGCCAATACAGCACCAAATTAAAGTTTTGAGTAAAAGTCAGTATCTATCTGTGATATTTGTATTTTTGCACAGTTCTTTACACTGTTTTTGTTTAAATCTTGAATTTTTATATTGATGTTGATCATCACCTTATTTGTTTGCATTACCATAGTTTGACACCCAATAGCCGATGAATTTTTCGTGCTGGGGTGTCGTTAAACATTCATTCATTTATTCATTCATTCCCATGAAAGTATTCCAGTGGAAAACGGTACTACGCCAGTGGAGCTGACTTGTGAATATGGATATCAATAGACTTAATAAACGTATTTTCATTTGGACAGAAAAACTCCAATCTAAAAAGTGTAAAAAATGGAATTTTAATGTGCACCAATTTTGTTTACAGCAACATACTGAACAGTTTTGTGACATTGATATTCCGCTACCTCATTATATAATTAATAATGTCTTAAAACAACTGTGTGAAACACATGGATTCGTGGAGGGAATTTATATATCACAACTCAAGACTTATGACGTATTTAAGAACTGGTTTGGCGTTGAAAGATACGTTGAAATGTTAATGCCCGGCCACGATGTGGTGTAGCACCAATACGACTAGAGACGGGCAAATATTAAAATTTACCTGCTCACGAACATCTATATCCTGTTTGTCCTAACCAGTGTGTGGAGGATGAATTGCATGTTTTTACATACTACCCCCTTTACGAAGACCTCCGTTTTATTCTGTATCAACACGCACAAGTTGCCTTAAAACATGTATGTCTTTATCTGATTTTTATGTCTCTATCTGATTTTACCGGCCTCGGTGACGTCGTGGTTAGGCCATCGGTCTACAGGCTGGTAGGTACTGGGTTCGGATCCCAGTCGAGGCATTGGAGTTTTAATCCAGATTCCGACTTCAAACCCTGAGGCTCAATGGGTAGGTGTAAACCACTTGCACCGACCAGTGATCCATAACTGGTTCAACAACGGCCATGGTTTGTGCTATCCTGCCTGTGGGAAGCGCAAATAAAAGATCCCTTGCTGCCTGTCGTAAAATAGTAGCCTATGTGGCGACAGCGGGTTTCCTATAAAAAAAACCCAGTGTCAGAATGACCATATGTTTTACGTCCAATAGCCGATGATACGATAAAAAATCAATGTGCTCTTGTGGCGTCGTTAAATAAAACAAACTTTACTTTTCTGTATCTGATTTTAATAAGATATGTTTTAACTGTCTGAACCAAAACCTGCTTTTATAACAGCCAAAACCTGATTTTTAACTCTACAGAGACGTAGAGACTTTTTAAAATATATTTTTGATTAATTTGTATGTTTCGTTTATTGTCAAAAGCTTATTTTAATACTACGATGAAATACCCATATGTGCATGTATTAGTATTAATATCTTTGGTTTTTAAATTTAGTATAAATGTGAATATTTGTTTATTGTATATATATCGTCTCTCATAATTCCCGATGGAATGGCTTGTATACTTGTATATGTTTATTTTAGATGTAATTATGTTGTATATGAGGTGAGACGTAAATAAAGATATCTGTCTGTCTATAAAAAAGGTAGTAGACCATGATTTTTTTCTCTCTCTCTAATAGTAATTAAAATGTGTTGAATGAGTCTTAAAACATTTTTTTTTCTTTCGATGTCATATATTAACTATGATAATTAATGGTTTAAACGAAACCTGCACAAAATGTAGGAGCAAAACCCAAGCCTGGACCTCTCCCTGTTTGTATCTTTGGATCTTAACGAGGTAGTTATGAACTTAAGATGATCTTAGCACCGCAAACGCTTCGTAAAGAAAGAAAGAAAGAAATGTTTTATTTAACGACGCACTCAACAAATTTTATTTACGGTTATATGGCGTCAGACATATGGTTACGGACCACACAGATTTTGAGAGGAAACTCGCTGTCGCCACTTCATGGGCTACTCTTTCCGATTAGCAGCAAGGGATCTTTTATTTGCGCTTCCCACAGGCAGGATAGCACAAACTATGGCCTTTGTTGAACCAGTTATGGGTCACTGGTCGGTGCAAATGGTTTACACCTACCCACTGAGCCTTGCGGAGCACTCACTCAGGGTTTGGAGTCGGTATCTGGATTAAAAATCCCATGGCTCGACTGGGATCCGAACCCAGTACCTACCAGCCTGTAGACCGATGGCCTACCACGACGCCACCGAGGCCGGTCATATCATACATTCATAAATACATTCATTTATTAAAATGACAGGAAATAAAACTGAGATAACGAGAACAAAAACAATAGTTAAAAATAAACTAATGAGGCAAAAATGAAATAACGAAAGTCGAAACCAATAGATTTTCATGCAACCGTGTTCGTCGTTTGGAATCTATCTAAAACGCAGCCCACTCGATATGATAGTTTTCTGCCCAGGGCAGTGTTTGTTGATTAGTGAGAGACATCGGCCTCGGTGGTGTTGTGGTTAAGCCATCGAACATACGGCTGGTAAGTACTGGGTGCGCAGCCCGGTAACGGCTCTCACACAGAGCAAGTTTTAATGACTCAATGGGTAGGTGTAAGACCACTACACCCTCTTGTCTCTCACTAACCACTAACCACTAACCCACTGTGCTGGACAGGCAGCCCGGATAGCTTAGGTGTGTCCCACAGATAGCTTAGGTCTATGCCCAGGACAGCGTGCTTAAACCTCAATTGGATATAAGCACGGAAATAAATTTAGCTGAAATCAAATTGAGTGATACATCCTCGTCATTAAAACTCATTCTGGGCAAAAGCCAGTACGTGGGCGCGAATCCAATACCTACTAGCTTTAAAGGAAGGAAGGAAATGTTTTATTTAACGACGCACTCAACACATTTTATTTACGGTTATATGGCGTCAGACATTGTTAAGGACCACACAGATATTGATAGAGGAAATCCGCTGTCGCCACTTCATGGGCTACTCTTTTCGATCTGTGTCGTCCTTAACCATATGTCTGACGCCATATAACCGTAGATAAAATGTGTTGAGTGCGTCGTTAAATAAAACATTTCCTTCTTGACTGACTGTAAGAGAGCTAGACGGATATCTGGATGGCATGGGCGTACATAGGATTTTGAAAAGGGGGGTTCCAAAATAGATTGCAGAGATATCTGGATTTAAAATCCCATGCCTCGACTGGGATCCGAACCCAGTACCTACCAGCCTGTTGACCGATGGCCTAACCACGACGCCACCGAGGCCGGTGCAATCACTTCGTGGAACTGGACTACATACAATAAAGTACTCTTATAACGAACCGGAAAGGACCGTGATAGTCAGTTCGTTATAGCAGTAGTTCGTTGTACACATTTGCATAAATTGGTTATTAATGTATAGGGAGATAAAACAGGACTTTACGATCAATTCGTTTTATGCAGTAGTTCGTTCTAACTAAGTATGTTCGTTGTAAGTGTACTTCCTGTATTTTCCAAGCTATCTTAGCGTTACGATATTATTATGACACACGCCATTGCCTGCATCGGTTTTACGATATCGTAGCGCTAAAAAAGCTTCGAAAATATGGGCCTAGACTCGCAAATCGGATCAGGATAAAACAAAACATTAAAATGTAAAAATGTAAACAGCATGCACTAAAAAAAAAAAATAAGATAACAAAGAACAACCTCATACTCTGGATTTTTTTATTGATAACATAAATAATACCTTTATATACAGCTATATATATAAATAGTGTTTAGCTGTCAGCGAGAACTCGGCTAATTGTAATAAATACAATAAATGTTAATTAATGTTCGGTTTATACGTAATGAATGAGGTCCCCGAACTGCCCAGTGATGTCAGAAACGTTAAAAATAAAAAAATCAATGAATAAATCAATACATAAATAAAATCATAGGCATACGGACTCGTATTTTGGTAGGTGGGAGGGGACTGGCTGGCTTTTGTCCGAATCTAACGAAAATGCCCGAATCTGGATAACAACATTTATTCACATTAGCATTACTACCAAACAGTTATATAGGGTTTCAATCGAATCACTGTGTAAGCATCACTATGTATGCAACAGACGAACTTGTTGGTCTATTCCAACATTATAAAACAGGGGGGAAAGTGCAGTAATAAACTCTGGATTGTATACTATTATCCTGTTCAATTATTTAGACCCAAAGTTTTTTGCAAATGTTACGTTGTTTTAACTTTGTCAGTTTATTTGCTGAGCGATAACTGCAATACCCCGTTGGAGCTCATGCCCAGTTCACATTTCATTCGACCAGTCAAAACATTACTTGCAGAATCATGCCAGTGATTTGAAATGTTTTTGAAAACATTCGGGATTATGCCGAGGGTATACGAAATGATTCGGGTGAATTACGAAGTATGCCGGAAACTAATTTCAATATAAAATTTTATATAAAATTCGTTTTAAGACGAAAAAAGACCGTGATGGTATAGCCATAACATCTGTTTATACTATTATCCTGTTCAATTATTTAGACCCAAAGTTTTTTGCAAATGTTACGTTTATTTCCTATTCGATATTTGTTTTCTTTGCATTTACATGAAAACAAACCCAAACCCCGACAGGTTTTATATACAAATCATCATATAAAATGCACGAAGTTGACTTAATTCCACTTTTTAAAAATCTCTGTGTCGTTTGAATGCACGTTATTTCTCCTATAAATAACTAAGGTCATTTGCATATCAAAAGCATCATTCTATAGTGCGTTTCAAACTATCGGTTTTTTCGGTTATAGTTTGGTGGGTTTTTTTTAATTTGTTTGTTTGTTTGTTTGTTTGTTGTTGTTGTTGTGGGGTTTTTTTTGGGGTTTTTTTTGTGTGTGTGTGTGTGTGTGTGTGTGTGTGTGTGTGTGTGTGTGTGTGTGTGTGTGTGTGTGTGTGTGTGTGTGTGTGTGTTTTGTGTTTATTTATATATGGGATACATGTAGCGATATCCAGGTGGGTGTAGAGTTGTTACCCTTGAGCAATTTAAAATATTCAAGATGGCCACCAATGAATCTGAAACTCAATAAAGTGCTGTATATCTGTAACCAGATATGATAAAAACATGAATTATGTGTCTTTTTGTATGTTTCAAAGAACAAAGAATTCCATAAAATAAGTATCTGGAGGAAATAGTAGAAATACTTAATATAATATCCAGTGAGAGTGAAGAATCAATGAAGTCGTCTATCTCTGTAACTAGATATGACAGAAACATAAATTATATATATTTTTTTTGTTGTGTTTAATAAAAGATAAAGAACTTAAAAAAAACACAATCATTTGAAGCAACAGTACAAATAATTAATATATATTAAATACTAATATATTATATATTGCCAAAACTGATCTAACCGATATGGACATTTCACCGATCTCTTTTTTACTGTTAGTGCAACCAAATGTCAAATGTATTAGTTAGAAACTATAACAATATATTTTGAGAATTTAAATACAATATATTTCAGATGTCTCGTTCCTATATTTGACCCATTCCAAATCAAATAACATGATTCGGTCTCTGGAGAAATTCTGGCGACTTTTGCAATAGCAGAACACCTTACATGCGGGGCCTAATTCATTAAACTCTGGCAACTTTGCGATCTCACAGTGCAATGCTAAAAGACTTGTAAAGAGGATGCTTTGCTGTGTAGCAGAGCCTAAGAGACCTTTGTGAATTAGGCCCCAGGATGGAACTGTTGCAACAAAAGAACTATGTGCTCTGCTTGAAGATTCGCTGTTACATGATCATCTTATTAATTGCACCACTTTCTTTGGGGCCAGTGAGATATAAGAGATGGTAGCCTATATAAGAGATTTAGAAGTAACTTCCTGTGACCAACCTTATGTAATTGAATAATAATGTTGGTGGATGTGGTTCTAAAGTATCACTCCATGCTGCAAGCTGAGGATGGGTATGAGCAACACTTTCACCTAAGGCTTTACCAGAGGGAGAAAGAGAGGCAAGCTTCATATTAGCTGAAATAGTTGAGGGTATGCAAACCAGACCATAGCACGTCCAGTACTACACCCTTTACAATACCAAACAATGATACCACTACATTACACCCACTGAGTCCGTGAGCAGCCTATAAGTTAGGAATGCTTTTCTACAGTCGCATTTATATCAGTCAATGTTTGGCCCTTGATTGAAGAAACCATTTTAACATTGAACCAGTTCAATATTACAAAGATTACAGAAGTGAAAAAGAAGAAACAGATATCTGTATCATATGCAATTGCTACATGTGCTTTAAGACTTGCGACCTGCCATTCTATAAAGTTACCTTCTTCACGAGTCGTAACCACAAGTATACCGCTATGGAAAGAAAGAAATGTTTTATTTAACAACGCACTCATCACATTTTATTTACGGTTATATGGCGTCAGACATATGGTTAAGGACCACACAGATTTTGAGAGGAAACCCGCTGTCGCCACATAGGCTACACTTTTTACGACAGGCAGCAAGGGATCTTTTATTTGCGCTTCCCACAGGCAGGATAGCACAAACCATGGCCTTTGTTGAACCAGTTATGGATCACTGGTCGGTGCAAGTGGTTTACACCTACCCATTGAGCCTTGCGGAGCACTCACTCAGGGTTTGGAGTCGGTATCTGGATTAAAAACCCCATGCCTCGACTGGGATCCGAACCCAGTACCTACCAGCCTGTAACCACGACGCCACCAAGGCCGGTCACCGCTATGGATTTCTTCGGGTACAGGGTTAGTAGCTGATCATGGACTAAAGAAGCTTGTGGATAATGAAGTCATCCTTGTGTGTTACAACATCTTCATATTTACGTCTTTAAGCAGACCTCTGCATATCTGCACATCTTTTATTTTCAAACATAAAGAGGAATATTTTATACGCACCATCCCACAGACAGGATAGCACATACCACGACCTTAGATATACCAGTCGTGATAGACTGGCTGGAACGAGAAATAGCGCTCGCTTTATGGGCGATCGATCTGGGATCAATCCCCGTCAGTGGGCCCATTGGGTTATTTCTCGTTCCAGCCAATGGACCACGACTGGTATATCAAAGGCCGTGGAATGTGCTATCCTGTCTGTGGGATGGTGCATATAACAGATCCCTTAAACACTACTAATGAAAAAATGTAGCGGGTTTCATCTCTAAGACTTTATGTCAAAATTACCAAATAGCTGACGTCCAATAGACGATAACTAATTAATCAATGTGCTCTAGTGGTGTCGTTGAACAAAACAAACTATCTAACTATATATACGTCGGCTATCATTCCCGCCCAAAGTTCAGTCAGCAAACGTTTCACAAACATTCGCGAACTATTTGATTAGTTCTCATCGTGGCCATTTGGTTTACTGTGAAGCGCATAAACCAGTTTAGCGGACGTTTTTTTCCGCTCGGTCTGGCTGAACGCAGCCCCGGTGTTCGCAAAAATTAGTATTAGCAGCACAAATTACAGGCGCAACTTGTCTTCGACTTCGAATTACTTTAACATGCCCATATACCACTTAGGTTTCGATCATGTCCGTCCCGGGTTCCGTTTCTGGATAGCTAGGGGCATGATCCGGAACAGAAAATTTAAAGAAGCAATTTAGATTATTAAAGGGACATTCCTGAGTTTGCTGCATTGTAAGATGTTTCCGACTAATTAAAATAGTTCTACGATTAAACTTACATATTAAATATATTTTCTTGTTTAGAATATCAGTGTCTGTATATTCAATGTGTTTTTGGTCGTCTTAATATTTGTAAGAAGCCCAAACTGGATTTTGTCTTCAAATAATTTCGTACGTACGAAAAAAAATTGTTTTTAGGAAATAAAATGAAATTTAACCTAGTACAGATATTAGAACGATCAGAAACACGTTTAATATACAGCCACTAATACTTTATGCATAAAAATATATTTGATATGTAGTTACAATCGTTAAAAAGTCTCTGTTAGTCGATAACATCTTAAAAATTGCAGCAAACTCAGGAATGTCCCTTTAATACCAAAACAAAGGGGACGCAACTTGTCAAGAGTGACAATACACAAATCAATGAAGGGGATCGATACACTTCGATCAGCAGATGTCTAGACGGTTCGTCCACTCACTAGACTACATTTTGTACACTGATGTCGTACAATACCTATAAAATGTGACATTTACTGCCGAGATACAAATTCGTCACATCCGGCAACAGACCACAATAATTAGTTACGCTATAATTGTTTCCTTATAGCATTAGTGATTGTAACGCTTTCGTTAATAAGCTAACCTACTCGAAACATGTTAAGAGTCAGCAAATTTATTTCAATATCTATACAAGTGCATTTCTCAATTTATCGAAACACTAGAATATTCAACGTTAGGCCAAACAAAATAAATTGCTGGCCTCTGGTTGCGTCGATTTTGACCCTCGCGCGTCATCAACGTTGTTAGGGGTTTTTATGTGGGTTTTTTTTTTTTTTAATTTCCCGCCGTATGACGTCAATTTTTGCCGGGCTTTTCTTGCTATAACCTAAAATTGCATTTTAAAATATCATCGCGCAAGAACTAGGACGTGCCCCTTATTTCGGTGTCAAATATACCACCTTTTCTTGCAATCCATGCTTTAAAAAAAGAGAGAGAAAAAAAGAAAATAGAAAAGGCGCCACACCCTATCAATTCTGGAACTTTGGTCTGACCAGACGGGTTTTTTTTTTTTTTTTTTGCCTATGACATCGAACACTTGATGCTTATATTTGCGGCACCGAACAAAATCCATTATGGACCCAGGCACGATCCCAACTGCCATTTTCTAATGGCATATTCCTAATATAACATAACACATTTCAAACCCGTACCAAGCTAACGTGTTGAAGGCATGTTGAATGAAAATTACTCACACGCAGGAACAACTTCACGTGCATTTCACGTGCATCAAAATTAACCATCTATACAAAGCACACAAAAATATTTGCGAAGTGCGGCATCGGGTAAGTACAAAGAATGCGGTCGGCAGTGGAGATCAAATTAAGGTTCAAACACGCTGCCCTGACATCACATCTTAGCTATCTGAGATAGTTGTCCACCACAGACATCATACTTAGTTATTCGAGTGAAAGAGAATGTGTACAGACTTCACACCTACCAACAGAGTTGTTAATACTCACTCCAGGAAACCGATATTGGTACTCGAACCCAGTACCTACCGGCCGTAAGAAGGGGCAGTACAGTTTAACCATTACTCCACTGAGACCTGTGTCTATGATATAAGGGAAAGGAAATTTATACGCTGATTTTTTAATGATAATTTTGGGGCGGGACGTAGCCCAGTGGTAAAGGTTTCGTTTGATGCGCGGTCGGTCTGGGATCGATCCCCGTCGGTGGCTCATTGGGCTATTTCTCGCTCTAGCCAGTGCATCACGACTGGTATATCAAAGGCCGTGGTATATGTTATCCTATCTGTGGGATGGTGCATATAAAAGATCCCTTGCTGCTTATCGAAAATAGTAGCCCATAAAGTGGCGACAGCGGGTTTCCTCTCTATATCTGTGTGGTCCTTAACCATATGTCTGACGCCATATAACCGTAAATAAAATGTGCTGAGTGCGTCGTTAAATAAAACATTTCCTTCCTTAAAGGGGCATTCCTGAGTTTGCTGCATTGTAAGATGTTTCCGACTAATAAAATATTTATACGATTAAACGTACATATTAAATATATTTTCTTGTTTAGAATATCAGTGTCTGTATATTCAATGTGTTTCTGGTCGTCTTAATATTTGTAAGAAGCCCAAACTGGATTTTGTCTTCAAAAATCTTTTTTAGGAAATAAAATTAAATTTAACCTAGTACAAATATTAGAACGATCAGAAACACGTTTAATATACAGTCACTAATATTTTATGCAGAAAAATATGTTTAATATGTAATTACACTCGTCAAAAAGTTTGTTAGTCGATAACATCTTAAAAATTGCAGTAAATTCAGGAATGTCCCTTTAATGACAATTTTAGGCTCAACAGTACTTTCAATACCGTAGAAGCTTTGTAACATAAACCTCTAATTCCTTTTTTAAAGACAACTCCAAGCATCCAAGAATTCATGATTGTAAACAATTTAACCCTGTTATATCGTTCACTGGGCTTATTTAAGCCCGACAAGCCGAGCAACCCATTAGATATACTATCAATCATTTCTCAACGATATAAGTGACAAACCAAATCTCTCCTATCGATCTGCTTTGACATTTGAAACAAATATTTACCGCCATGAGTCCTTGGTTATGGTAAATTAGATGCCATATTTGTTAAAGCATTAACAGGTCCAATGTCTGGAGAATAAATATAGTTGTTGGGTACAGAACCGTCAAATGGTCATTCTTAAAGGGGATTTCAAATAATCATTCTTAAAGGGGGTATCAAATTATCATTATTAAAGGTGGTATCAAATGATCATTCTTAAAGGGGTTCTCAAATGATCATTCTTAAAGGGGTTCTCAAATGATCATTCTTAAAGGGGTTCTGAAATGATCATTCTTAAAGGGGTTCTCAAATGATCATTCTTTAAGGTGGTCTCAAATTATCAGGGGGCGAAACGTAGCCCAGTGGTAAAGCGCTCGCTCGATGCGCGGTCGGTCTGGGATCGATCCCCGTCGGTGGGCCCATTGGGCTATTTCTCGTTTCAGCCAGTGTACCATGACTGGCATATCAAAGGCAGTGGTATGTGCTATCCTGTCTGTGAGATGGTGCATATAAAAGATCCCTTGCTGCTCATTGAAAAGAGTAGCTCATGAAGTGGCAATAGCGGGTTTCCTCTCTCAATATCTGTGTGGTCCGTAACCATATGTCTGACGCCATATAACCGTAAATAAAATGTGTTGAGTGCGTCGTTAAATAAAAACATTTCTTTCTTTCTTTTTCTTTCAAATTATCATTCTTAAAGGGGGACTCAAATGATCATCTTTAAATGGGGTCTCAAATGATCATTCTTAACGGGCGTCTCTCCATCTAAACACTTTGTACAATGTTTCTGCCAAATACTTAAAGTTCCTTGGCTAAAATATTATTTCATGTACATCCGTGTGCACATTCAGAAGTGCCATGGTTTTACGAAAGCTTTTTGTAGCTTGAAGGTTCTGGAGCAAAAACTGGTGAGCACACAAACACCCTAACTCTTGTATACAATTGTTGTGTTATTTAGTGCCTACCAGAATATACCCAGTTATACAAAATTAGTTAAATGTCTTATTATGTTATTCGTTTTTTGACTAGATGTAATCCGTGCTACTCGCTATGGTGGTCTTGCACGGGGCTTTCCATTAAAACATACGACCGCCGTATAGATAGTCAGCCCTCATTAGCCGAGGCTATATGCACGACCACCGTAACAAACTAACAAAGATGGTGGCCTCCCATTACGGTTATATTTATTGAATTCGTCTTTGTATGCAATATTTACAATGATGTGTGTAGAGTTGTCGACTGGACCTCATCGGGGAAAAGAAAGATCCTTACAAAATGCAGCATCGGGTAAGTATAAAGAAAAAAAATGGCTTCACATTACAAATGAATAAAGGAGAAGCGGCCAGAACCGTCGGAAACTGTTAAAGGGACATTCCTGAGTTTGCTGCAATTTTTAAGATGTTATCGACTAACAGATACCAGTCTGGCGGGTATTGTTCTGCTCGTTCTGGCTGAACGTAGCCCTGTTCTATGGATGTCCTAAAGTTACTACGATACGGAATTCAGTCAACAGTGGACATTAAAGGGACATTCCCGAGTTTGCTGCAATTTTTAAGATGTTATCGACTAACAGAGACTTTTTAACGATTGTAATTACATATCAAATATATTTTTCTGCATAAAATATTAGTGGCTGTATATTAAACGTGCTTCTGATTGTTCTAATATTTGTACTAGGTTAAATTTCCTTTTATTTCCTAAAATATAGTTTTTTCGCACGTACGAAATTATTTGAAGACAAAATCCAGTTTGGGTTTCTTAGAAATATTAAGACGACCAGAAACACATTGAATATACAGACACTGATATTCAACACAAGAAAATATATTTAATATGTAAGTTTAATCGTAGAACTATTTTATTAGTCGGAAACATCTTACAATGGAGCAAACTCAGGAATGTCCCTTTAAACTTGTCATGCGTATTGTATTATAGATCCTGTTTTACAAGTACAATTCAGACTGGTGCGTTTTCATTGGAGTGCAGTATATTATTCAAAATAGTGTCAATCTTCTCAGGGGAACAATTACCTTAGTTTTACAGGGCGAAGTTCCTTGTTATATCCCGCAGCAAAAATATGGACAGTTTTTAGTTTAATTAGCATGACTGAACACACCAACCAAACAAACGCTGAAACGTTCTCTGTTGCCGTGGGAATCAAATTACAGAGTTCGTAAGTGTCCATTCCTGTATTTAGTATACCTAAGGTTAATTAGTGCTGACCACTAGTATGTAGATTTCAGCACGAGCCGAGTTCATCAACTAAACTAATGCCAAAATATTCTCTAGGGTAATCTGGCCAGTAATTTGTGAGTGCAAACTTGTGTATGAACGCCACACAGAGATATGGAAATACATTTGGTGTCATATATGACTTAAAAGTCCATCTCATCACATTGTAACACCATGGATTAGTAATGTGAAATACAAATAATGAATGAATGGATGTTTAACGACACCCCAGCACGAAAAATACATCGGCTGTTGGGTGTCAAACTGTAGTAATGGAAAAACAATGTGATGATCAATATCAATATAAAAATGCAATAGTCAAAGAAATACAAATAATGCAGTTACAGTTTTAATAATCTCGTGTTGTTCCTAACAACGTACGGTTACTGTCAATGGCCTTCATACAAGATAAATTATTGGAATTTTCCCATTTCAACCATTGCCCCACAACTGGCCGTGGTGATGATGATAACTAGTTTAATGTGCCCATATACCACTAGGGTTTCTAACACGCCCATCCCGAGTCGGACCTCCGATAAGATCGGTGGCCTGACTCGGGATGGAGGGGGGGGGGGGGGGGGGGGGTTGAAAATGGGCAGGAGTTTGAAAATAGCAATTCGTAAAAAAGTTAATAGAATAAAAAAAAAAAAAAAAAAAAGGTTACAAGCCAAAAATAAAAAGAATTTACTGCTCGGCCGAATATTTATATAATTTGGAGCATTTTAGAAGGACAGTCCAAAATTAAATAAAAGAAAGAAGAGGATAGGACTATTTAATAATATTTTAAAAAAGAAGTAATTTCGACATAACATTTTGAACGCAGATCTAAAAGTTTCAAGTCCGATCGATATGTCCACGCGAGTGGCCTCGTTAAGGCCGTTTGGGTGCACAGCTTAAAGGGACGAGATGGGTTGCATCCCGTCAAGAAAACCCCTAGATTGACAGTCGATAGACGTTGAAGGTGTAGTGCTGTGCTGGCCGTGGTATGTGGGAATGAACATATAAATGAGCCCTTGCTGCTAATGGAAAAAAGAAATGTAGCGGGTTTCCTCTGACGACTACGAGTCAAAATTACAAAGGTTTAACATCCAACAGTTGATGATTAATAAATCAATGTGGTCTAATGGTGTCATTTAATCAAACAAACGTTAACTCGGTTAACATACAGTTTATCAGGGGGTTTTATGTTTTGTTTTGTTTTCTTTGATGATTTTTTGTTTTGTTTTTTTTTGTTTTTTTTTTTTTTGCTGTTGTTTGTTTGTTTGTTTTTGGTGTGTTTGTTTTAGTTTTAAATACAAACCAATCAAATGCCAACCAGTATATGACGTAGGTAGGTATTTTAGCCAATCGATATCGAACAATGGCGTTCTACGTTAAAAAAAATAAGAAAAAAAAGAAAGAAATTGTGATGACCTTTTGTAACTGGTTAAATAATTATATATCCGATGCGGCAGCGTCATTTGTAACAAAACCAGTCATAAAAATGCCAGTCACGTTGAATCCCAAATTTGGTGTTTTCATCACACCAGACACCTTTTATGTAGAAAGGGTCACTTTCAAAGCAGTCACAAGACTTCTCTCCAATTTACGAGGCTGGTCTAGTCTCAGAACGCATTCCTAACGAGAAATCACCTCAACCGATGCAAAAGGCTACACCCATTCCTAGTTCTTGCTTTTGAAATCAACCTCGTCTTGACATTTATGATGACATATGAAGGCAAAGCTCATTTTGAAGAATTGGTCGACTGCGTACGCAGTGGCACTACAGCATTTAAGTTCGTGACTTGCTTCTAATGGAACCGGCCTCGGTGGCGTAGTGGTTAGGCCATCGGTCTACAGGCTGGTAGGTACTGGGTTCGGATCCCAGTCGAGGCATGGCATTTTAAATCCAGATACCAACTCCAAACCCTGAGTGAGTGCTCCGCAAGGCTCAATGGGTAGGTGTAAACCACTTGCACCGACCAGTGATCCATAACCGATTCAACAAAGGCTATGGTTTGTGCTATCTTGCCTGTGGGAAGCGCAAATAAAAGACGCCTTGCTGCTAATCGGAAAGGGTAGCCCATGAAGTGGCGACGGCGGATTTCCTCTATAAAAAAAATCTGTATGGTCCTTAACCATATGTCTGATGCCATATAACCGTAAATAAAATGTGTTGAGTGCGTCGTTAAATAAAACATTTCTTTCTTTCTTTTCTTTTTTGCTTCTAATGGAAAACAATGTTGCAAAAAGTTAAATTTTGTTTTATATAAAAAATAAAAAAAAACCACTAGAGCACTTTACTTTATTAAGCATCAGCTATTGGTAAAACAAATAATTGTTTAACGACACCACTAGAGCATCGGCTGGAACAGAAATATCCGAAATGGGCCCACTGACGGGGATCGATCCTATACCGACCGCGGATCAGGCGAACGATTTACCACTGGGCTATGTCTCGTCCCCAAAATGTAGCAAGTTTTGCGAAGAAGACTATGTGTCAGAATTATCAAATAAAATGTTTGACACCCACTAGCTGATGATTAATGGAACAGTGGGTTCACGTAGTGTCGTCAAACAAAATAAACGCCTTCTTTAAATTTATAGTCGGATGATTCCATTGCTTGACCTACAGCCTGCATCCACTGAAGAAACGCGATCTGGGGAACGTGGCGCCAGTCCTGGATGTTACATATCGATTAAATTCACCTTTGCCACGACTTGGAGCGGGGTTATCAGAAAGAATGACACGAAACAAGGCCGCGTACGTCTTCACCTTGCCTCGGATTAAAGACGTCTTCTTTGATACGAGGGCGCGGGACGTAGCCCAGTGGTAAAGCGCTCGCTTGATGCGCGGTCGCTCTGGGATCGATCCCCGTCGGTGGGCCCATTGGGCTATTTCTCGTTCCAGCCAGTGCACCACGACTGGTATATCAAAGACCGTGGTATGTGCTATCCTGTCTGTGGGATGGTGCATATAAAATATCCCTTGCTACTAATGGAAAAATGTAACGGGTTTCCTCTCTGTGACTGTGTCAAAATGACCATATGTTTGGCATCCAGTAGCCGATGAATAATGTACTCTAGTGGTGTCGTTAAACAAAACACACATTAGATATACCAATCGCTTGAACTACTCAGTATTCTCGCCCGTTAAAAGGACTGACCTGAATTTGTTTTGTTTTTTGTTTAACGACACTACTAGAGCACACTGATTTATTAATCATCGGCTGTTGGATGTCAGACATTCGTCAGAAACATCTTACAACGACTGCAACCTCAAAACAATTAAAGTTTGTTTGTTTAACGACACCACTGGAGCACATTGATTAATTAATCATAGATTATTGGGTGTCAAACATTCGGTAATTCTGACTCGTAGTCATCAGAGCCAACCCGCTACATTTTTCCTAATGCAGCATGGGATCTTTTATATGCTCTTTACCCACAGACAGGATAGCACATACCACCGCCTTTGATATACCATCCGACGCCATATAACCGTAAATAAAATGTGTTGAGTGCGTCGTTAAATAAAACATTTCTTTCCTTGATATACCAGTCGTGGTGCACTCGTTGGAACGAGAAATAGCCCAATGAGCCCACCAACGGGAATCGATCCCAGACCGACCGCGCATCAAGCGTCCCGCAGAAATACTGATAAATCACTATACGTATAACAGAATGAAAACAAATGTAACAACACCCTAGCGTGAAAACCACATCGGCTGAAAAAAAATCAACATAAATTGAAACAGTATTCGGAGCTATGTAAATATACAACAAGGCAAGCCGTATACTTCAAAAAATGTTTGAATAAAATTCAGTATCTATTAAACATTTTAAACACATTACAGTGTGGACTGGTAAAGTTTGCATACTCCACCTAAAAAAGCTCGATTAGATTTTTTTCTTATAACTAATAATTTAATGTTATTTGTTGAATAGGTAACAATTGAAAATAGCTATCGTTCTGACCATTCTGGTGCAGTTTTACATATTAAATTTAATCAAATTAAAAAAACAGGGGGACTATGGAAATTTAACAATTCGTTGTTAACTTGTAAGGAAAATAATTAATGGGCGGGACGTAGCCCAGTGGTAAGGCACTCGCTTGATGCACGGTCGGTTTGGGATCGATCCCCGTCGGTGGGCCCATTGGGCTACTTCTCGTTCTAGCCAGTGCACCACGACTGGTATATCAAAGGCCGTGGTATGTGCTATCCTGTCTGTGGGATGGTGCATATAAAAGATCCCTTGCTGCTAATCGGAAAGAGTAGCACATGAAGTGGCGACAGCGGGTTTCCTCTCTCAATATCTGTGTGGTCCGTAACCATATGTCCGACGCCATATAACAGTAGGCCTAATTAAATGTTTTGAGTGCGTCGTTAAATAAATAATTTCCTTCCTTCCTTCAAAATAATTAAAGAAACCAATTGGGAAATAATATGTTAGTATGCAGTGCCAGTTTATAATGTTAAAAATTTAAAATCAATTGCGGATAACGAAATTCAATTTATAATAAATGATCAGCTATTTCTTGAAACATTATTTATGCAAATTAGAGGGAAGACAATTTCGTATTCGTCTTTTAAAAATAAAATAAGAAAAAAATTAGAAGTTAAACTATGTGAGGAAATTAAAATGCTAGAACAAAATGAAAACATTGAAGATCCAAAACAAATTGAAGATCAAAAAGAAGAACTAATGGAATTAAGAAAAGAGAAACTCAAAGGCCACTACATTCGATCACGGGCAAAATCGATAGACGAAGGAGAAAAGCCAACAAAATATTTGTGTAATATGGAATCTTGGAATTATTTTAGCAAACTAATTTCAAGAATACAAATACATAATGGAAATGAAATTAGAAAACAGGAAAAAAACACAGAAAACCCCAACAAAACAACAAAAATAATTCTATGTAAAACTTTATTCTGCGCCACTTGGGCAAAGTGATAATAATATAACTGATGAGGAAGCTAATAAATTTGAAGTCGAATTAACTTATTTAGAAATACTGTCATACCTTAAAACCATGAACAATTATAAAAGTTCAGGCTCAGATGGATTCTCACCGACCTCGGTGGCGTCGTGGTAGGCCATCGGTCTACAGGCTGGTAGGTACTGGGTTCGGATCCCAGTCGAGACATGGCATTTTTAATCCAGATACCGACTCCAAACCCTGAGTGAGTGTTCCGCAAGGCTCAATTGGTAGGTGTAAACCACTTGCACCGACCAGTGATCCATAACTGGTTCAACAAAGGCCATGGTTTGTGCTGTCCTGCCTGTGGGAAGCGCAAATAAAATATCCCTTGCTGCTAATCGGAAGAGTAGCCCATGTAGTGGCGACAGCGAGTTTCCTCTCAAAATCTGTGTGGTCCTTAACCATATGTCTGACGCCATATAACCGTAAATAAAAAGTGTTGAGTGCGTCGTTAAATAAAACATTTCTTTCTTTCTTTCAGATGGATTCTCAGCTCGATCCCAGTCGAGGCATGGGATTTTTAATCCAAATACCGACTATATATATATATAGATAGATAGAGAGAGAGAGAGAGAGAGAGAGAGAGAGAGAGAGAGAGAGAGAGAGAGAGAGAGAGAGAGAGAGAGAGAGAGAGGGGGGGAGGGAGGGTGAGGGAGGGAGGGGGAGAGAGAGAGAGAGAGAGAGAGAGAGAGAGAGAGAGAGAGAGAGAGAGAGAGAGAGAGAGAGAGAGAGAGAGAGAGAGAGAGAGAGAAAGGTTATTACCAGTGTTTTTCGGTATCGTCAATATCATATATTAGGAATACATTATTTTTATTCCTAATATATGATATTGACGGAACCGAAATACACGAGGGTAATAATCTCTTTATCATATAATCTCAAGCTTAATACAACGTGTGTTTGTAAACTGTACCCGCAACTTTAATTCCAGTCCGCCATTACTAGATATTCAAATGACGTAAGAATATGTGGCGCGGTGTATTTTTAAATGGAAATGACGTCAAACTCGAATGACGTCATTTTGGATGTCCTTACATCAAAACAAACTAGGGCTTAACGTTCTTTTGTTTTCTAAACGCTGGACAGCTTTCAGTGTCAAATTGCCATTGAAATGTTTTTATTCGCTGACTATGAATGCATACATCAATTATGGAGTGTCGCACAAGTACGTTTGCTTAAATGTCAATAAAACTAGTGCCGTGACCTCGATTAATTTACATCTAATTTGCAAAGTTATCAAATTCTTTAAGAATATACTTTGATTGCACTGAAAATGTAAGATATTATATGATATATGTACATATATATATATATATATATATATATATATATATATATATATATATATATATGTGTGTGTGTGTGTGTGTGTGTGTGTGTGTGTGTGTGTGTGTGTGTGTATGTGTGTGTGTGTATGTGTGTGTGTGTTATGTATGTGTGTATGTGTGTATGTGTATGTATATGTATGTATTTACATGTATGTATGTGTATATATATATGTATGTATCGGAAGACATCCGGGCACGTATGTACATCTTTGTGTGTGTGTGTGTGTGTGTGTGTGTGTGTGTGTGTGTGTGTGTGTGTGTGGATATATGTGATATATACTCTTCAAAAAAAAGAAGAAACGCATAGGATATATTTTTCATAACATTAATAACACAATAGTAAATGTTTTAATATAATCTTATTCAACAGCTAGTGGAAATAATATCATACAATAGAGCTCTTTCACATTCCCATTGCGCATGTGCGCGAAGAGTACCGTCCCTTGCCGAATTGGACGGTATCGAGGCTATATACAAATTGGGGGGCATGATCGACATGAGCGTCGTGAGTAGCTTCGTAGGAGCTGTGAATCTCTAGCGACTAACGTACATATTTCGTATAAGATGTTAAAATGATTGCGAAAAACGGTCTACTAAAGTTTACATCGGAATGGTTTAAGAACAAAAGCAGTGAAACATTAACTTAGACGAAGTCTCTGGAGCCGCCTGTCAAGGGTATTTTAACAGCGCAGAATTAAAATATTCATACAATAAAATTAACTTTAATGGAATGTGTTTGCTACTTTTAACAATTAGAATTATAGTTAAATATTAACGCGGATTTACCAGTGATCTTTAATTCTCCACATGTATCAGTATTTAAAATTTAATAAAATATGCCTCCCCTTCCCCCTAAAAAAACAAACCCCTAACTCTCATAGACCTTTATCACAGCTCCATTTTCCCCTTATCGTTTCATTAAAAAAGACAGTCGTACAACTACTAATCAATGTTACATGTCCATCCACAAATTATTTATTTATTTATGTATTTATTTATTTACTTATTTATTTATCTTATTTTATTTATTATTTTATTTTATTTTATTTTATTTTTACTATCATTTATATCAGATACATACAACTTCACATGAAATAATATCTGATATTTACGAAGTTTTAAAACATATATGAGCTGTCACACGCGAAAACCTACAACGCGGCTGTTTGCGTTGTTTGTTTTGAAGAATTTAGAAGATGACATCTTCTTCTTTACATGAAGATCAGTTTGCAGTAAACATATATATCTGTATGTACAATAGTATTTGGTTACTATTTTCTATTTTGTACCTATGAACATTGGTCGAGATCGTTAGCGATACTATCAGTACTTTGATACACATTTACAAGCATAGGGAGAAGTCCTATATATCGATATGGTATGCAAGTATCACACGTTTTAATAACGTATATGATTATACATAACATAAAGTTCAGCAACTTTTCCAAAGTGGTAGACCCATGCAACCTGATACGATCCTAATTTGATGTTTGATCTAACTTATGAATATTGTATATAACTTCAGGCCCGTAGCCAGCATGATTAGCGGGGTGGGGAGATCGAACTTTTATGTAAACGGAACTCATCAAACGCGAGCGCCAAAGGCGCGGAGCCGTAGACGGGGGAAAGGGGGGTTTCCCAGATATATATATATATATATATATATATATATATATATATATATATATATATATATATATATATATATATATATATATAAAACCCCTTGCCAAACAATGAGATGACGCTGGTTACACTCGAGAATAATACACGAACTTTTGTTGCGAAATATACGTTAACAAGTTACATTAAGTTGTGGTATGCATGTAAAATGGCCTGGTCACAGAGCCACGACAAGAAACCGTTTGTTTTCAGTCGTACCAATGTATTTATGATAAATGATACTTGGCATACTTCTTACATTCCACAAACAGGATAGCATACACGACGTCCTTTGATGGATCATTGGTTGGGACGGAAAATAATCAAACGGACCCACTGAGGAGGATCGAACCTTCAGCAAATGGAACCTCAGACAGACGTTCTTGCTACGTTATCCCGGTTATTTGGGGACAAGGACTTTTATATGTAAAATCCGATTTTTTTTTTCATTTGAGCGGAACTCTCAATCCTGCATGGAGTGATTGTCCGATACCCCGATCCCCCCCCCCCCCCCCCCCCCCCCCCCCCCCCCCCCCCCCCGGCTACGGGCATGACATGGTACTTAATATGTTTGCTTCAAACATTCAAACGAAGTATCTTATGACTGGTACCTTATGACTGCGCATAATAAACCCTCATGAGTTTATAATAAAGAGACATTCCTGAGTTTGTAGCTATATTATCAAGCTGTCGGCTAGTCTAATATGTTATAGGCTAAATAAAACTTACATCTTTCTTAGGTTAAATAATCTTGCTTCGAATTTAAATAGCTGTATATGCAATACAGTTACATTTCTGACCATTCTTAGGTCGGTAGCAACCAAGACGTCGGAGGGGGGACTATAGCCCCACTTTTATAAACCCGGTTTAAAATATGGCTTTTGCCCGCACCCCACCAACTAGACTGTGTCCCTCCACTACAGATTGTGCCCCCTCCCCTCCCCCACGGGCCTGATTCTAATGTTTTATATACCATAGCTCAAATTTCATATGTATCATTTAATTTTATTCCAAATACCGAACAAAATTTTAAATAACTTGGTGAAAAGAAATCCCGACTCAATGGTTGTAGAGCTAACATTTTCATATAGCACGTACAGTACCCCTTGACAGAAAATTGTGTTGCATTCAAACAAGCATTATCGATAGTGTCTCTACGTAACACTGAAATTATGCCCAGGCTTACAGAAGCACAACGTAACAATACCTTTGGCCGGATGGAAGCCGGGGAGTCGCAATCAGCAGTTGTACGTGTTTTGAACACATCTCAGAGTACAATATCTACGCTTTGCTACCGTTATCAGCAAATTGGAGTGTCACGTGATCGCCAAATATCCGGTCGCCCCAGCTTTAACCCAGCGGCTCAAGACGGGTGCATACTCTTAAGGCACTTACGAGACAGATTCCTAACCGCTTCTGCAGTGTCAACATTCGGTCGTGTGCCAAACGGTGCTCGTGCACGGACTAAATTTAAAACCAAGCGACCTCTATATGGCACGTGTCTTGTCTCTAGAAAAAAATACCACGCGGCAAAGAAAACATATTCAGTATATAAAAGTGCAGAAAACAAACAGAGATTAATTAACGCAAGCAGATCATATAAGAAGTGTTTATTTAAAGAAAATGCAGCTCATAAATACAAAGCAGAAAAACAAATGCGCGATCTGAAATTAAATGACCCAAAATCTTTTTATAAATGATTAAAACCAATAACTGTGAATAATAATTTCCCATCACTAAACGAACTTAGCAACTTTTTTGAAAAAACAAATGAAGGAGATCCTATGGATAATGATATAAATCAATATACAGATTTTGAAACTGTCGAATTAGATAATGACGCTCTAGATAAACCGATTGAAGAAAGAGAAGTTACAAATGCAATAAAACAACTTAAAAATGGAAAAGCTTCCGGAATTGATAATATTACAAATGAGTACATTAAATCTACTGCGGACAAAATGTTGCCAATATACACAAAACTATTCAATGTTATGCTAGATAACAGTATTTTCCCAAATGAATGGCTGATAGGAATGATTAAGCCAATCTTTAAAAATAAAAGAAGCCGTTCTATGCCAGAAAATTATAGACCAATAACCTTATTATGCTGTAGCTCAAAACTATTTACAACGATCCTAAATAAACGACTAAATGACTACCTTGAAGAAAATAATATCTTAACTGAAGCCCAGACTGCCTTTCGAAAAGGCTACTCCACAACCGACCATCTGTTTAATATATATTCTCTAATCGAAATTTTAAAAAGAAGAAAAAAGAAATTATTCTGTGCGTTTATTGATTTCCAAAAGGCATTTGATACGATATCAAGAAGCTTCCTTTGGCAAAAATTATTAAACTATAACATACATGGCAAATTCCTTAGAATTATCCAAAACATGTATCAAGGTATAAAATCCTGTATCAGTTTAAATAACGAATGCTCAAATTATTTTCTTGCAATACCGGAGTCCGCCAAGGTGAACATTTGTCACCTGTCCTATTTTCACTTTATTTAAATGACTTAGAAAACCACCTACTAAATTCTAACTGCTCGGGGGTAGCCACCGCTATAGATGACCACGATTGCTTTCTAGACATCGGTATCCACTTACTTTGTCTCCTATATGCCGACGATACTGCACTACTAGCAACCAATGCTCACGATTTGCAAAAAAATCTAAATGTCTTTTTGGAATACTGCAAAAAATGGAAACTTAAAGTAAACAGTGAAAAAACTAAAATAATAATATTTAATGGAAATGCAAATGACTATAAGAAAAAGTTTACTCTCGGAGATAAGTCTCTTCAAAATGTTAAAGAATACAAATATTTAGGTTTAACGTTCACTAAACAAAACAAATTTAAAATAACAAAACAATGTTTAATTCAGCGTGCAACTAAAGCAATATATTTTGTTTTATCTAAAGCCAAGGATAATAATTTGCCAATTGATTGCAAGCTTAAATTATTTGATTCAATGGTCCTCCCAATACTTTTGTATGGCTGTGAAATCTGGGGATACAAAAATGTGGACATAATAGAAAATATTCATATAAATTTTCTCAGACGGTTATTGCCAGTAAAAAAGGTACGTCTATTTGTATGTTATATGGGGAACTTGGTAGAACGCCACTAAAACTAGTTATAGATCAAAGAATTATAGGATTCTGGGCACGTATAGTTAAAGGTAAATCTACAAAAATCACTAATTTAATTCTTAATTATATGATAAAAGAATCTGTTGCAAACGGGCACAGCTATAACTGGCTAGAAAATTTAATACACCTGTTAAATAACCTAGGCATGACCGATATTTATATGTCGAAAAATTTCCCATCCGTAAAAATACTAACCGAGCATGTTAAACGAAGGCAACTAGACCAGTACCTACAAACATGGCATAACAACATCGAGTCTACATCCAAAGGCAAAACATATTCTATTTTTAAACAAACTTTAAATTTGGAAAAATACTTTATTAAATTATCCGAAAAATTGTGGACCAACCTTCTGAAATTCAGAACATGTAATCATTATTTACCCATAGAAACAGGACGCTGGAATAGCATCCCAGTCGAAAATAGATTATGTACATTGTGCGAAGAAAATGATATTGGAGATGAATATCACTACTTATTTAAATGTAATTATTTTACGAATACACGCAAAAGGTTTATAAAGCCATATTATTATAAAAAACCTAGCACTCTTAAATTCAAAGAACTGTTTAATTGTAATAAAATAAGCACTCTCCGTAAATTGTCAAAACTAATCTCTGAAATTACAAGTAAATATAGTAAACCATAGATAAACATCTCCGATATCATTTTATACTTTTAAAAGTACTGACGTATAAAGATTTATCTGCTTTATTTAAATGTTCTGTCACCACGTGTCTTCTTTTTAAAATGTGTATATAGCTATTTTGAATTATGTCTGTATATATTCTATGAAGAACTCCTGTTGTCATCTTGTCACTGTAAATAACTATTGTAAAATATGTCCTCATATGCTGTCGTTTGACGGCCTGAGTGAATCGAAATAAAGTTTGAAAGTTTGAAAGTCATCAACATCTGACCTGGGAAGCGCAGAATATCGGACCAGACCGTGAGAAATCGTATACGTGAAGCCAATATCCGAGCAAGAATACCAGCTAGACTGACAGTGTTAACCGACGCTTACTATGACGTAACCCTGCGCCACAGACTCTACCACAGCTGCTGCAGGCCTTGCGGGAAACATGGGTAACAATTCCCCAACCTGTGATTCAGGCACTGTTTGATTCCATGCGTAGGAGGATCCAAGCCGTAATTGCTGCTCCTGGAGCTCATACTCGATATTAGTGTACACGACCTTGACCTTGATATGGTGGCTTAACCCTGTTGAATTGACAGACCATTTGATTCCAAGTGATGATATAATCATGTTTAGCAAGTTTCCGTTTTACTGCTCTGGTTTTGAGCTACATAATGATGAAACGAATTCGTAATACAAATCTAACATATACCAGTTATGCGTTTCTTTTTTTGAAGAGTATATATTTATTATATGTACAGCAGTTATTTGGGGCTCCCATCCCTGACATTGCTAAGTTTGTGATCTGGGACATTAATAATAATAAATAATAATAATAATAATAATAATAATAATAATAATAGAACGATCAAAACAAAAAAGGTTTTTTTTTAATACGTAAAAAGGACAGCATTACTTTGACCGCGTTTCTACGAAAAAGAGATCATTCCCTTGACCGCGTTTGTAGTTACTTAAGTTGAGTAGACGATCAACACAGATGCTTTCTTCTCGTCTCGGTGGAATAAAATTTGCAACAAACAACTATTCGCGGGTTGGATAATTGCTAAATTTGATCCAGATTTTTTAAAATTAGCTTTGGACAAGAGGCTTCAAGATTGATTTAAATAAATAAATAAATAAATATATATATATATATATATATATATATATATATATATATATATATATATATATATATATATATATATATATAATACGAGATATGACGTTTTTTTGCAAAACTCTAACCTGTATGGTTCATCAGAACAGTCGTGATATTGTCAAAACGTCCTTTCGAGTATACCTTGAACAGAGATTCAATTTTGAAAATATTATAGTGGCTAAAATTTCATTTTATTTCCTGATATATAATGTTTTCGTACGTATGAAATTATTATGACGTAAAATATTGTTTTGGCTTTTGGAAACTTTCAGGCGATCAGAAAGACTTTGTATGTAATACAGACTGTGATATTCTGAATAAAAAAGTGTATTTAAAATGTAATTTTAGTTATTAAAAATACTTCGTTAGAAAGATTTTACAGTTACATTAAACTCAGAACAATCACTTTAAAACTAATTTCAGGTGAATTAAAATAAATACTAGTATTTCTAACAAAACTGATATAATTAACACAAAAGTCTTTGCCTTAAAACCCCCGTCGGTGGGCCCATTGGACTATTTCTCGTTCCAGCCAATGCACCAAAGGCCGTGGTATGTGCTATCCTGTCTGTGGGATGGTGCATATAAAAGATCCCTTGCTGCTAATCGAAAAGAGTAGCCCATGTAGTGGCGGCAGCGGGTTTCCTCTCCCCATATCTGTGTAGTCCTTAACCATAAGTCACCGGCCTCGGTGGCGTCGTGGTTAGGCTGGTAGGTACTGGGTTCGGATCCCAGTCGAGGCATGGGATTTTTAATCCCGATACCGACTCCAAACCCTGAGTGAGTACTCCGCAAGGCTCAATGGGTAGGTGTAAACCAATAGCCGATGATAAGATAAAAAATCAATGTGCTCCAGTGGCGTCGTTAAATAAAACAAACTTTACTTTACTTTAACCATGAGTCCGACGCCATATAACCGTAAATAAAATGTGTTAATTGCGTCGTTAAATAAAACATCTCCTTCTTTGTCTTAAAACCATCCACTTAAAAAAACCCACCCCCCTAAAAAAAACAAAAAAAAAAAAAAAAAAAAACCCCACCCACACACAAAAACCCACCTCCCCCCCCCCCCCGCCCAAAAAAAAGAAAGAAAAGAAAAAACGAAAAAAAACCCCTACACAACCCCCCCCCCCCCCCCCCCAACAAACAAACAGCAACAACAGCGAAAAAAAGTCACAACAAAGTTAAAAATATTATACAACTCGATGGTTTCGTTCGTATAAAACAGACGTCTTCAAAAGTATGTGAAAAGCAGAAAATTCACAGGTATATAAAGAGGTGTATGCAATAAGTGCGCTTGCTGTCCTGTCCTAGACGGAGGTGCCGGCGAAGGTCGACACCTGCGCCCACGACAGGCGTGCACTACAACAGCCTGTTCTGAATGTGCTCGTTACAACCTATGACCTGACCAGTGCGCTTGGCTAAAACTCCATTTAACTAATCAACCAAAGGTTCAGAGGTTCGAAACCTCAAACTGATTGAGTAAATTAAAAAAAAAGAAGAAGCACCAAGCCGAGTCCAATCAAGCAAGCAGGTGTTCACCGGCCATGCGGACCACACTCATCCAGTCCTTTAGGCCACGCACAGTTCAAACGATGAATCCAAATCAATTCAGTTAAGGAACTATGAACTATGAACTTTTTTTAACCATGCCCTTATACTACTAAGGTTTCAGGCATGTCCATCTCTGGTCCTGTCTCTGGATAGCCAGGGACTTGACCCGGGACAGAACCAGTCGAGGAGAACTCAACTGAATGTGTGATTTGGGATACTGAAATAAGGGCTGCATGTGGGGCTTTAGCTGTCTTATTGTACATTTTAATATTATATCTATGTCTAAGAAGTCTGGAACTAAAAGCGTTAATAGATTGTCCCGAATACTGAATTTGGAATTTGTTGCAGGTGATAAAATAATCCGCAAAATTAGACTCGCAGTTAAATCAATGTTTAATGTACAAAGGTTTTGACGTTTCTGTTTTATGTTGTAGAAATAGTCATGATTAAACCAGAATTGATTCTGAGTTTACATCTCAACCTTTCAGGGCGTGACTCTGTGTATTGATATATTGCCAATTGTTTCACTTCTTCTTTGAGCAATGACAACTCTATTCTTTTCTACAACCTGGGATATTGTATGGCATAAATAAAGGATGACATCGTCCATAGGGAGTATACCATCAAATCAAATAACATAGTATCCACGGATATAAATAATTATGTAAGTCAAACGTTGCCAAGCCATGGGGCCTTAGAACCGCGTGGTTGTTGGAGCGTTACGAATATGGTCGAGTATCGATCGTTCTATTTTTGTGGAACGTAGTTGGTCTGATTGGTAGCATTCCGGCCCAACAATTGCGGGCGATTGGGTGCCACAGGTTCGGGTCTTGGTAACGGCATGAGGAAATTTGTGAAGGCAATAAAGGATTTTAATATCCCCTGTGACAGTGCGTCATTGAATATATGTATGTTTAAGTCAAAACCCGACATACATACAATAGAGATATTCAAAATCTAAAAATACATATATAGCCAGTGCCAGGTCTGTCCACATCTGCATGTAAGTCAAACGTTGCCAAGCCATGGGGCCTTAGAACCGCGTGGTTGTTGGACAGGTACGAATACTGTCGACTAACGATCGTTCTATTTTTGTGGAACGTAGTTGGTCTGATTCCGGCCCAACAATTGCGGGCGATTGGGTACCACAGGTTCGAGTCTCGGTAACGGCATGAGGAAATTTGTGAAGGCAATAAAGGATTTTAATATCCCCTGTGCCAGTGCGTCATTGAATATATGTATGTTTAAGTCAAAACCCGACATACATACAACAGAGATATTCAAAATAAAATTAAAAACACATATTTAGCTAAAACTTCTGCATGCAGCGTATCAATCAACATATACACCACGTATATAAATACTATCACCCTTAGAGTAAATCAGAAAAAAATGGGGGTTAAGCTGCTCATTTCAGGGATAACGGGTAGCGTCTATGACGACCCTAGTTCCGCACAGAAATTGTCACGCTATTTTTAGCAGGACCCAGCACATGTTTCAAGCACAACGGTATCTGGTACAATGACACTAATCCAAATTAAATTACAGGAATTTACTGGCCAGATGAAAGAACATTTTATTACAACGATGTCACACGGACTTGTGGTATTAACTGCTCTATCAAAAGTTAGGTGCACCTCGAACTTTGATCCAGCCCTCGTTGCAGCCAGTGCACCACGACTGGTATATCAAAGGTCGTGGTATGTGCTATCCTGTATGTGGGATAGTGCATATAAAAGATCCCTTGCTACTAATAGAACAATGGAGCGGGTTTCCTCTCTAAGACTGTATGTCAAATTATTAAATGTTTGACATCCAGTAGCCGATGATTAATAAATCAATGTGCTCTAGTGGAATGAATGAATGAATGAATGTTTAACGACACCCCAGCACGAAAAATTTCATCGGCTATTGTGTGGCAGACTATGGTAAATGCAAAACTAAAGTGATGAGCAACATCAATATAAAAATTCAAGAGTTAAATAAAAACACAGTGTAAAGAACTGTGCAAAAATACAAATATCACAGTTAGATGTGCTCTAGTGGCGTCGTTAAATAAAACAAACTTTATTGATTCAGCCGGATGTCATTTGGTTTAGTACTACATCTAGCTAGTTGTAGTACACTAGGCTGGCAAGGATCGTGTATACTGACCCATGAGATAATGGCACAGCCGACACTGTCTTTGTCATAGGTCACCAGTTCATTTCTAGGCCTACTTTTAAAAACGTCCTTATGTTTGTAACCACAACTCTGCACGTAACTGTAAAATTCATTACAAAACATTCTCAGCCTAATTTGTCTTGTACAAATTCGACGTATCCTAAGTGCTCCACTGAAAGGAATCGAGTGGAAAATATTGCGATGGTGACAACTAGAAGATGGAAGACATTTATTTGAAGCTGTATCTTTTGAATACAAATCTGTCTGGAAACAATATCACCGCCATTGATAACTGTCACATCCATAAATGGCACCCAGTCTTGGCTGATCTTCAAGATAAATTTGATACGAGGATCGTGTGTATTGAGACAACCCATTAATATTTGTATGTCGTCGGGACTAGCTGATGACTATGCTTAAAGGCATACTGTCACGGATTTAAGGACCTTATTTCTCTAAAAATGGATAATAAATAAAAATTACATTAATTGTTGGAAACCAAATCTAGCTATCACATCACCTTAACTGAACCATGATGGAGTGAAATTCATGTCATCCCTCTCGGCACTTTTAGTTTTTGAATTATGGACCATTGCCATAATTCAATTATTTTTACAAAATGTCATTAATAAATGGAGTATGGTGGTTATGAAGATGGTTGAATAAAGTACATTTAGGGACCAATCACATTATTGTTGTTCAGATAATACTTTGTAAAACCATTAAATAGTCTAGGGCCCAATTTCGTAAGCCTAGTTTTGCACGTAAACGTAAATCTACGACTAAATCACAATTCCTATTACTATTATAGTTCAACAAATATAGTTAGAAGAACACACATTTCATTTTCATTTGTCTTTAAAATACTCCAGCTTCCACAATGATGTAATTTTCTGCGTGGAATTGATGCCAAACACGTGTAAACACACGACCGGTATAACTGTTAGTAGCAGACGCAAACTTACGATGTTTAGTGATATGGGCCCCAGAATGACACGCAAATGTTGGCATGAATAACAGCAATTGGGGTTTACATGTCAGTTTCAGATATCTGACGAAAATACCTGCCATAAAATTCGAACTCATTGTTATGGAGTACAAAGTTAAAGTTTGTTTTGTTTAACGACATCACTAGAGCAGATGTATTAATCGTCGGCCATTGGATGTCAAACATTTGGTAATTTCTAGTACAGAGTCTAACAGAAAACCCGCTAAATTTTTTCCCCCATTAATAACAAGGGATCTTTTAGAAGCACTTTCCCATAGACAGGATAGTACATACCACGGCCTTTGTTACACCAGTCGCGGAGTACTGGCTGGAACAAGAAATTGTCTAATGGGTCCCCCAATGGGGATCGATCCTAGACCGACCGCGCATCGGGCGAGCACTTTACTCGGTTCATTTGTTAAGGCAGAAAAAAAACCCTGACCTACTGAGGTGATTCGATCCTTCAACGTAAGCACCTTAGGCAAGCGCTCTACCGACTGAGCTATATCCCGCCTCTACGGAGTACGCAGTCCGCCAAAGGCAACACACTTGTAGTTTCACTTTCATTTAAGATGTTAGTTTCACCAACGGAAACAGCCAGTACTTTAATATCCTCAGAGTTGATGATATTACGATAGAGGTTGACCAGGTCAAGAGCCAATAAATATCTCTCTGTGCGAGATGTCTTGTTGATTTCTTCTATTTTCTGAAGGAAATGGGTAATATTAATCACAAGTTCTGTATAGCACATACACGCCACATGTTTCACTTTTCAGTTCAGCGGAACTGAAGTTTTTTCAGTTGGTGCAGTTATATGTACTTGACTGAAAATAGGTCGTCCTGAGGGGCATGTCACCTTTGATTTTTTACGTTATGAATCTTGCCAATGAAGTAGAATTGAACTAGTTTCTGGAATATCAGGTTTTGGGGTTATATCCTCAAGGTGAATATCAAGATTTTTTTTTATTTTTTTTTTTTTTTTATTTTAGAAAATATAATGTGCAAGTGTCGTTGTCTCAGTCAACTGGTTTAAAGTGCTTTCATCCAATTAACTTTTAAACACGCTCGTTGTACAAACTCTGACATAGCAAACACTCAGAGTGAAATAATCGTCTTCTAAATAATCAGCGTGTCAACACGCCAAGGCAATACACCAATAAAAGTGTGGAACCTCACATTTAATAACAAAATAGTGCGGGAGATAACATGGCATTTAAAAAACTTATGGTAAAAATCGCAGTTCCATATTTTGCACTGGTACCACAAGAATATAGTGTATGACAAATTTATTACTAAATAATACAATTTTTTTATTAGCAATCCTCATTTATGGCAAAAATCGCAATTCCATATTTTGCACTGGTTTCAACCACTAGGGTATAGTGAATGACCAATTTATTACTAAATAAAAATGTAGTAATGTATTGGCAACAGATAACAATATTGGCACAAATAATCAATGTCGCAGAGTCGCAGCTGCTTTTACTCCGTAAATATTTGCACCTCGAACTTTGACACAGAAGTCTTTGATTTGGTGCAATGCAACCTTCAGACGACGTCAGACTGTTGATGGTTTGACGTATGGAAAATTACGAACTGGCGTCTTCCGGGCTATCTGCGTTGTCCGTCAGAATCGGTCTCTCGGGTGCCTAGGTCTGTTTTTGGCGGGAAATTGTCTCCCGTGGCCTTCCGCTTCGAGGACGGTAACTAACGATATTTGTCGGAAACGAGCACGCAGATTCATGATTTGTCGTTTCGCCGCGACTCTTCACTGACCGTTCTTCTGGCGTCATGTAACGTCCCAGTGCACCACGCTGTTGAACTGTAGTTAACCGTGGCATAATCGACCACGGCGATGTAGTGGTTAATTTAAGCCATCGGTCTTTTAAGGTTGTAGACCCTAGTTTCTGTCCGGTGCTACTTTTGATTTAGTCTGGGAACGGCAGTCCTAATTTTGGCGGTACAGGAGGGATGAAATCTCCAGTAAAGGATCTCCTCGGGAGAGGCTAGTATTTGACAAACATATTGCACTACTTATTATGTGGGTGAAGTGCCTTTAACTAATGCTGGTATCAGACTATCAACTGTCACGACGGAGTTGGCCAAATCGACAGAACTGCGTTCCTCCACTCCCAACTTAACACCATGCCCCGTGCTTATAAACCTTAAAGTCTAGACTTTAATAAAGTCCAGACTTTAACGGCATGGCAACGCCATTCAAATAGCATTACGTTAAAGTCTGGACTTTATTAAAGTCTAGACTTTAAGTTTTATAAGCACGGGCCCAGCTGGTGCGCTCAGGCCAACAACTAATCGGTCGTAGGAGTTGTATACGACGAGAATCCAGTTGTAAGAGTACTCATACTAGCAACTGGACAGTCGTTAGAAGTCTTGAGATTGGCGAATTGCCCAAATCCGCCGTGACAGTTGGCAGTAGTTAAAGATACTTCGCCCACTTAGAATTCTACCGGGAACTTGCCGCGCGGTCACTGTCGAGTTTCTCAGTGCATAAAAAAGAGGATAGAAAATGATTTAATCCCTCCGAATCAAGACAACCAACGAAGCAGATGTCTCTGAGTTGTCGTTTAATTATCCGTTTATTTATAACGTTACCAGTGAAAGAAAGAAATGTTTTATTTAACGACGCACTCGACACATTTTATTTACGGTTATATGGCGTCAGACATATGGTTAAGGACCACACAGATTTTGAGAGGAAACCCGCTGTCGCCACTACATGGGCTACTCTTCCGATTAGCAGCAAGTGATCTTTTATTTGCGCTTCCCACAGGCAGGATAGCACAAACCATGGCCTTTGTTGAACCAGTTATGGATCACTGGTCGGTGCAAGTGGTTTACACCTACCCACTGAGCCTTGCGGAGCACTCACTCAGGGTTTGGAGTCGGTATCTGGATTAAAAATCCCATGCCTCGACTGGGATCCGAACCCAGTACCTACCAGCCTGTAGACCGATGGCCTGCCACGACGCCACCGAGGCCGGTCGTTACCAGTGAAGCCTAAACTGGATGAGAATGAAACACAATGCTATTTGAAGTGTGTAATCCCATTGCATATTTAATAGGATTTGTCTAAGAAGAAATCCATCAAGGTTTATTTCAGTCGTTACCAGCTATTGACTAAAACGAGGTATTATGCTAGTGTCAGACTAACAGCTGTCACGACGGAGTTAGCCAAATCGCTGACTTCTACGACTGTCCAGTTGCTAGTCTGAGCATTTTACAACTCAATTTTCGTCGTATACAACACCTACGACGGCCGTGATATCCGATTAAAAAAAAAATGAATCGCGCCGAAAGTGTTGGTAGTCTGACAGCGTACTAGATGTCAACCCGACAGTCGACAGTCAATCGGCCAATAACAGCGCAGCATTAGGCTACGTGACGTCATCCATTGGATTACTAAAAGGTGGCCTACTGTACGGTGTCGCCTGTTACCGATCGGTCGGACTGCAGGTGCTCCCTTGCACTTGACAGTGCAGCCCTCCCCCCTTTTCACCCTCCCCACCCCTTTCCTGTCCTGGACAGAGGAACCGGCTGAGGCCGACACCTGCGCCCAGGACAGGTGTGCGCTACAACAGCTTGCTCTGAATGTGCACGTTAAACTCTCTGACCTGGCCTGACCTGACCTGTACGGTGTCTTCCTGTCCAGGACGGAGGAGCCGGCGAAAGTCGACACCTGCGCCCATGACAGGCGTGTGCTACAACAGCTTGTTCTGAATGTGCACATTAAAACCTATGACCTGACCTGTCCTGACCTGGCGATGTCTTGCAGTGCATCCACCACATTGGCTTACTCGATGAAAATTAGGTCAATTCTAACCCACCCCCCCCCCCCACCCCCCCCCCAAAAAAAAAAAGCATTAAAAAGGAAGATGGGACAGCTTAACTCTTTCATCTAACCGGGACGTTCACATTTAGACATACCTTTCCACCTTAAGCTGACAAAACCACAACTGGGGAAATCAAACTGTGAACATGTTGATTAAGCATTACGCTGTCTAAAAGTCCTGAAGTCTTAAGATTATTTCGGTCATGTCATCTAAACGCTTAGACATCGATTGTTTTCAAATTACTGCTATCAAGTGGGGAAGAAAAAAATACAACATCAAAATTAACCAAATCTAGTCTATTGGAATATTCCCATTATCTTTCGGCTCTTCTCCTCAAGCCAGCGAATAGTGTGTGCAGTTCTTGTGAAACTACTACTCCCCTACTACTCCCCTACCACTCCCCTACTACTCCCCTGCCGCAAAGACAAAAACGGGAACGACCCCCACCTATTAACACCCCTTCTGAACGCCCTGACCGTAAGGCAACACCGCCCATTGCCAAACGGTTCACTACACGTCACCTAACACCTCTACCTAACCCAACACCCACCCCACCTAACGCGTCTAACTCACAGACTAACAGTAGCTCAGTACCTCGTCCCGGAAAGCGCTCGCCTGATCTAGGATCTAGGATCGATTCCCGTCGGTCGGCCCATTGTGATATTTCTTGCTCTAGCCAATGCTCCACAACTGGGGTAACAAAGGCCATGGTATGTACTATCCGGGCTGTGGGATGGTGCATATAAAGTATTTATTGCTGCTAATAAAAAAGGAGTAGCTCATGAAGTGGCGACAGGGGGTTTTCTCTCTCAATATATGTGTGATCATTAACCATATGTCTGACGCCATATAACGGAAAATAAAATATGTTGAGTGCGTCGTTAAATCAAACATTTCATTCCTTCCTTCGTCCAGGAACTTATTTTGCTGATGCATTATAGTCTTCAACCGCCCCGAATCGCAACTCAGGGCGGGATACAAATTTTAGGAAAACTAAATTCAACCAATTTTGGCACAATCTTTCTATAAATCACAATGTCGCCTTCCTAAAATTAAGAAAAAAAAACCTCTTCTCTTTGGCTCGTCAAAACTCTAGATTCAGTTCGGACAAGCATCCTGAGGTGCAAGTAGAGTTTTACCCAGTCGCCAATTTCAACCACTTTTGGACCATGGCCTCAAATTATAAATCGACTCAATTCGAAAACGATTTCCTAGGACCAAAACAAATTCGTTATGGAGCTGAAATTGTCCAACAGACATTTGGCTAGTCAGAAAACCTTTCTCAACCGAATAAATTTGGCAGCAAAAACAACGAGGAACATCAAAATTATAACTGCGCTTCGTACGTGTGATTTTGAAGTTGGACAAAAAACAACTGCCAATAAATTTTACGGCACTTGCATGAGGTACCTGATTTAAACTAAGGCCGGGAAAGGCCCAGCAGTAGGCGATACACATGGACAAACATTTCTCCACTAAAAAGGCTAGACTTGATTTTTTTAATATCTGAGGAACTATCATCTTGTAATAAAAAAATAAATATAATTCGTGGATATTGTGATTTGTAGAAAGATTGTGCAAAAATTGGTTGAATTTAGTTTGCCTAAAATTTGTATATAATGCTAAAGAAATATCTATAAAAATTACCGATTTTTCAAAAGGAAATGGATTCTGGAAATTTAAGAATTCATTGTTATACACTGGACAGTACGTACAAAAATGTAAAGTGTCCGATCTCTAGTGTTATTGAGCACAGGCCCGTACGCAGAAATATATATGGGTACGGTGCGTAATCTACGGCCCAAAGGGCCGGAGTTGCTAGGGGGGTCCGGGGGCTTGCTCCCCGAAAATGTTTTAAATCTAGAATGCAGGAGATGTACATTTGTTACATCGTTGGACTATTTTTTATTTTTTTTTACACATCCACGGATGGACCTCGGCAGACTATGGGGGGGGGGGGGTGCGAGGGGGGTACCCCCCCCCCCCCACCCCCGCGTACGGGCCTGGAGCAGTACGCTTCTCTTCCATATAACAAAAACTATCTCCTAAATGCAGACCCGGACTCTATAAGTCTGATGAACACATGTTTTTTTTTAAAAGGGACATTCCTGAGTTTGCTGCAATTTTTAACATGTTATCAACTGACAGAGACTTTTTACCGATTGTAATTACATATCAAATATATTTTGCTGCATACAATATTAGTGTCTGTATGTTAAACGTGTTTCTGATCGTTCTAATATTTGTACTAGGTTAAATTTCATTTTACGAAATTATTTGAAGGCAAAATCCAGTTTGAACAAATATTGAGACGACCAGAAACACATTGAATATACAGACACTGATATTCTCAACAAGAACATATATTTAATATTTAAGTTTAATCGTAGAAATATTTTTTTTGTCGAAAACATCTTACAATGCAGCAAACTCAGGAATGTCCCTGTGACGGGATTTGCTCTTAATTTTGTTTTCGCCTGTGGCGATATTAATTGTTTTAGAGGGCAGTTCCAATATGCACTTAAGCCCAGGTGGGCACTTTGTTACGTAATACCTCCGCGCGACCGTGGTCGAGCTGTGCCTAATACACACCCAGCCCAGGTGCGGAGGTCATGTGGCCAGTAGTTACGTAATACCTCCGCTAGTTCGGTACGATCGGGGTATATTTGGCGAACTAGGCGACAGTAAGTCTAGGCTTCTAAGAAAGATATGCCGGCTTGGTCTCTGTGGAAATATCACTTGATAGGGGGAGGACCGCGATGTGCCCCCAGGCGATATTCGGTTTTTATGATAAATAGCTAGGGTTTTAGAGATATAGGGGAGAAACATAGGAAGGCTTCTAGGTGGAACGTTGTCCGTTTGGACTTGGTAATTATATATTATTTCTGCTCTGTTGTATGACCTTGATGTGATTGATGTGACTTTAAATATTTTAATACTGTATTATACCAATATTATTTAGACGGTGCTGCCGGTAATCTGACGCAGTAAACTGTAGGCTCACTGGTCTAATATATATAAAGCTTAACCAGTCATCCTAGAGGACCTAGGTAAACTGTAGGTTATTGTCTTAGGTACCAGTATTAATTCTGTATTACAAGGTTACTGAATGAGTAGTTAAGGGTTAATTAAAAATTAACCAGTTAGGAATAGAGTTGTAATTCCTTTATTAATTAAGTTCCCCTGGAAGCGTTTCTCAATTATCACACGTGTGGGTGTTGTGTCACGGTGAAGTGATTAGCATATTGTGTAAACTAGACACCTAGAGATTAACTAATTAAGTGATCAGTTCTGGGTTGTTATTATTTGTTGTTGTTAATTAACTACTGCGGCAGTACATTTGTCAGCGTAGGTTAATACAGATTCCAAAGTGTATTGTGTTTTTGTTGTGTTTTCTAGTGAACTAAACGTGCTATAATAATATATACTTTATATAAGATCTTATCTCTGATCATACCTAGACGAGCCACGCGGGTTGAACTGCCCGTTACAGAGAGATCTAATAGATATACAGTTGGGAGAGATATTTGGATAATCGTGTTTCATTCAGTTACGGGTATTATGGGATCCCAGTGACAGTCCCTTTAATGCTTTTGTTAGAAATTAGAGGATTGAAAATCCAGTTTAGTTCAAAACTTAAAAAAGAAATGGAAGAGAAAAGAAAAGAATTAGAAAACCTGAACTAGTAGATCAAAATCCAGAAACAAAACAGTTTAGAGAATGACTAGAAGAAACACACACACACACACACACACACACACACACACACGCAAGATCCGATTCGGAGTGAATATATGAAGGGACTAGTTTTAAGGAGTATAGCTAGAAGACTAGAAGATAGAGAGAAAACGTCTGAATACATTTTTTAATCTAGAAAACCCCCCAAAACAATGTAAACAAAACAATAACCAAACCCGTTATCTAAAGCAAATACTGCAGGAAGCTAAAGATTGCTATTCAAAGTTATATAATCCACAACATGAGAAATTAATAGAAATTGACGTAAAAGATGTTTCTAAAATACGAATATCCTTAAAGTAAATAAAGAAACAGAATCAATAGGACATATAACACCAAACGAAATAATGTTAGGTTAAAAATATGAAAAATAATAAATCTCTACAGTGCCCGATGGATTCACTTCAGAATTTTATAAGTTTTTTTTTTTTTTAAAGGGACATTCCTGACTTTGCTGCATTGTAAGATGTTTCCGACTAATAAAATATTTCTACAATTAAACTTGCATATTAAATATATTTTCTTGTTTAGAATACCAGTGTCTGTATATTCAATGTGTTTCTGGTCGTCTTAATATTTGAAAGATGCCTAAACTGGATTTTGTCTTCAAATAATTTCGTACGTACGAAAAAACCCATATTTTAAGAAATAAAATGTAATTTAACCCAGTACAAATATTAGAACAACCAGAAACACGTTTAATATACAGTCACTACTATTTTATGCAGAAAAATATATTTGATATGTAATTACAATAGTTAAAAAGTCTCTGTTAGTCGATAACATCTTAAACATTGCAGCAAACTCAGGAATGTCCCTTTAAGTCCTAGAATCTTTGTTTCATTTAAAGTATTAATTACTCTTTTGAAATAGGTGAACTTTCAATAACTCAAAAACGAGGCATTATTACGCTTTTGCCTAAAGGAAATAAACCTCGTGAATTTAAAAAAAAAAAGGAGACCAATTTCTCTACTCAACAAAGCATACAAAATCATATCTGGTTGAATAGCAAATAGAATAAAAAAAATCTTTAGATACAGTAATTAATGAAAACCAAAAGGGATTTCTATCAGGTAGATGTATTGCAGAACACTCTAGATTATTATATGATGTGATGCACTACACTAGCGAAAATAATATTCCGGCACTCCCTTTATTAATTGATTTTGAAAAAAAAGCCTTTGATTATGTTTCCTGGAGTTTCATTAAGAAAACACTCTCGCTTTTTTAATTTTGGAGAGGATATCATATCTCTTCATTTTATTCGCTGAAATAATAGGAAATCTAAATAGAAATGATAAGGAAATTAAGGGAATTTCAATAAAAGAATTAGAATATAAAATAATGCAATATGCAAATGATACAGCTATTACGTTTGATTGGTCAGAGGCTTCATTAAGGAATACTCTAAACTTGGTAGAACAGTTTTCTAAATACTCCGGGCTATAACCAAATATTGAAAGTCATATGGATTGGAGCAAACGCACAGAATAGATTTCAAATTTGTCGGGACAAACACCTTAAGTGGGGAGTAAACTCAAACATGAGCTGTATGTGTTGGAAAGATGCATACTCGGACCACCAACACATACTGACACTTTAACAAATGAAAAACGCGTAAGTTTAGAGTTAATAAACAAACGTGATTATTCCTGCTAACTGGGGGCAGCCATTTTTTTCTTTTCAATGCGTCCGATACTTTGGGCTTTGGGCGAAGTGACGTCAGCTCCGACCAATTCCTGGATGCACAGTGTAAACAAAAGCAGTAATTTACGATAAGGCGCTTCTCTTTGACTTGTAAAACAACATAAATGACGTGATAATATAATAAACTATTCAACTAAATATATTTCAAGTTGCATTAACGGAACGAATTGAGGTTATAGTATTTCACTGTGTTAAATAATCCAAAGGAAAAATGTATTGTTAGGCCTATTGGTTGGAGCAAAAACGACAACCCACGATACTCAAGTGATAATTTTCTTTTCTTTAGGACTACGCAATTAGTCAGTTCTGTAAGTTTAGATGGGAAAGTCTTCTTAATCAATAATTTCACATAACTATTTACAGTAATAAACCATGTCCATTACCATTTTAGGGGCGACAGGTTATTACACAATACCGGTATGTATTTTTGTGTCCCGACAGCGGTAATTAATTGGCTCTTCTGGTTACCAATCAAATACACACCTGTCAATCAGGAATCACAGGCAGAGTTCAGTTCAATTTATGTTCGTCCTTATATCCAATTACGGTCCAAGCACGCTGTCCTGAGCACACATCTCAGCTATCTGGGCTGTCTGTCCAGGACAGTGGGTTAGTTGTTAGTTGTTAGTGGTTAGTGAGAGAGAAGAGGGTGTGTAGTGGTCTTACACCTACCCACTGAGTCGTTAAAACTCGCTCTGGGTGGGAGCCGGCACCGGGCTGCGAACACAGCACCTACCAGCCTTATGTCCGATGGCTTAACCATGACATCTCGGCCTCGTTGAATATGCATACTAGTCCAAAAGCCTTGCTTAAGCATTTCTTTAATTGGTCGAATGGTAGTTTTACCTTTTTAGGAATAAAATTCTCCGTTAATTTAGAAGAAATTGTTACATTAGATTATACAGAAAAGGTTGATGAAATTTCAAAATCTTTGAAAGCGTGGTCGAAAAGACAGCCTACTTTATTAAGAAGAATTGTTATTAAAACTTTAGCTCGTTCCAAATTGGTTCATTTCATTCTTAGTATTTCCAACCCTAATTGTGAAATCTTAAAAACAAATTAATCACATGTTCTATTCTTATATTTGAAAAAATTCTGTTGATTGCATGGCAAGAAAAACTTTAATACAGGAAATTGAAAATGGAGGCTTAAAGATGATTAACTTGGATTTTTTAAAAATATAATGCTCTTAAATTAACCTGGATACAAAGGATAATCAACTGCTGAGAGTCGTCGTGGGTTAATCTTCTCCAATATCAACTTCCTAACAAACATATTTTAATCACCAATCCTGGGGATCATTACCATAGACTCCATTGCAAAAACAATTTCTAATATATTTTAGAAAGAAGTGTTTAATATCCTGGCATACTACAAACATAAAGTAGAATTATGCGAAGACAACATACCCTCGGAACCATTATGGTATTACTCATTAATTTTAATTAACAATAAAAAGATATTTATGGTGCAACATAAATGCTTTTAGGTCATATCGATAATATATCCTCATTAACAGAATAATTTAGAACGGGACAGCGGCCCGGTTACAATTTAGTTGTGGTTAAATTGACACATGCGCATTAGGAATTCTTTTCTGTCAATTTCCGCAGAAAAGAAACGTTAATTATTTTTGGTATTTTATTGTTTTTGTAGATTCCTGAATAGTATTGTAAAAATTTAATGATTAATTGTCAAGATGTCAATTTTATTTATTGGGAGTTCCCATATTAGACGTCTTAGGGAATATTTAATTGAAGAAAATTTACAAAACTTTGGTATTGTGGACTGCCCCACCATTTCGTTTTCGGCAGATGGTGGCGGACGAGTTTGTCAAAATGAGCACCTGAAATGTTTTGAGATTGGTATAACAGAAAATCAACCAAACAGGCTCATTGTGCACTTAGGAGGCAATGATTTAGATTCATATGAGGAGGTTGATGTAATTGTTTTAAGGTTACTCTCTTTTTTGACAACGTGTATCCACAAGCACAACATTTCTCAGATAACAGTGTTGCAGTTTGTGCCTAGACAAAATACCCGGCATATCACGCTGCAGATAATGAGAAGGTACACTCGGCAAATATTTTCCTGAAGCAGGAATTATCTAAACATCCTATCATTAATTATTGGAAGTTAAAAGGGATGCAGAATTCTGATGATATTTTATGTATGGATGGTGTTAATTTTTCGAAAATTGGTTTTCTAAAATACTATCGTAGTATTCGAGGTGCAATATTAAAACAATTTAAAAAAAGAAGAAAAAAAAGAAGAAGAATTGTTGAGATTATCAGGTTAATATCAGGTTAGCTTTTGTACTGAAATGTGTGAGACAAGTGAGTTACAGTATACCGTCATAGGTTGATTGGTCTGTATAGAACTTGGACATATTGTGGGATGTGCTGATATTTTTTAATACACTAAATTACTCTCGTATATGTATGGATTTGTCAGTGTATGTATGTATATACATGCATCTGTGTGGATCTATATATGTATTACAGGGTGGCCTTGTGCTAATAGTGTAACTACAAGTGAGTTACATGTATAGTCCCAGTTGTTGACTAGGTGTATAGAACTTGTATTTAATCACAAGTGAGTTACATTTATAGTCATAGTTGTTGACTTGGTGTATAGAACTTGTATTTAATCACAAGTGAGTTACATTTATTAGTCATAGTTGTTGACTGGGTGTATAGAACTTGTATCTATTATCAGACATTAATTATCCCCAAATTTACACTGTAATTACAAGTGAGTTACATTTATTAGTCATAGTTGTTGACTAGGTGTACAGAACTTGTATCTATTATCTGACATTAATTATCCCCAAATTTACACTGTAATTACAAGTGAGTTACATCTATAGTCATAGTTGTTGACTAGGTCCGGGAACTACTGATTGCCATAAATATCACTGTCAGCATTTTATAAGTTAGCTTCATGTCTGGGTATTCTAATCAAAGAAGAGAAGACAGTTCTTCCCACTACATGCATACAATTTTTAGGTCTAGAAATTGACACGTTAACATGGAAGTCCGTCTCCCATTGGAAAAAATTGGAGAAGATGCGGACTCTGATTAATCAGTTGTCAAAGCGGAGGAAAGTTACACTGTTAGAGCTTCAATCTCTAATTGGTTTACTTAATTTTGCTTGTAGTGTGGTAATTCCAGGTCGCACCTTTTTACGAAGGGTTATTGACCTTACCCTTGGGCTTAAAAAACCAAACCATAAACGGCGGTTGTCAGTAGAAGCCAGATTGGATTTGATCCTAATATCTTGAAAGCTCTAATAGAGTCTTTAGATCATACCTTTGATTCCTTCTTTGCCAGATGCATGTTTAAAGCAATGTTTTTGTTAGCTTTTCACGCATTTCTTCGAATTGGGGAGATAACAATGACGGGTTACTGAAAATAGTATCGATATTACTTTTCCTCATTTCAAACACAGCAATGGTCCATCAAACATTTTGTCAGTGATAAAGAATGATAAATCATATTGCCCGGTAAAGGCTATTCGAGCATACTTAGCTGAACGCCAACATAAATGCCTAGCAGAGCCTTTATTTTCTTTCATGGGCGGCACACGTATTTCTCGGCAATATTTTACAAAACAATTAAGACTGTCATTGCGCTGGTCTGGTTGTAACCCTAACGCATACAAAGCGCATAGTTTCAGGATATGTGCGGCTACCACTGCAGCAAGCCAGGGTATCAGTGAGGAACGTACAAGTAATGGGGAGATGGAAGTCCGACGCCTTTAAGAAATATGTACGAATTCCAATGATACAAGTATGAGGACGGTCTCTATATTTGTGACATTTAGTTATTTCTTCAGATCATATACGACCCAGTGGATGCTGTGGTCTAGCGATTTAAATGTTTAAAATTCCAAAATGACCATGACAAATCCATGGGGACAGGGGCCTCTGGATTATGGAATTGTGAAACGTTTTTCAGTATGGATTTATTATATGTGACAGTGGGTAATCTGGTAATCCTGTGGGGACATGGGCCTCTAGATGAGTACCAAATGTGTGTATTTTCATTTATTTCTTTGATTACAATATGGACACTTATGAACAGTGGGGTTGTAAACATCCATGGGGACAGGGGCCTCTGGATATTGATAACGGCTCTCCTGCATTTATTGGTTTGTTTCAGTTGGAACCTGTACACGTAGTACCTATGTGGATATTTAGTAATATACGCACGTCTATTGGCTTTGGATGTTGGTAAATCCATGGGGACATGGGCCTCTGGATTTTGGTTTAGAATGTCATGTGTAATTTACATACATCATGAGTTATATGTACATGTTCAGGGTGATGCTTTTGTACTTGATCATAAGTATAATTGATTACATATATGTATAGCTGGATATGTTGTAGGATATAATTTGGTTCAAGTAGATATAAAATTCTATGCACGATGACTATAAGGTCGATCGGTTATGACACGTCGTCACTTATTGTTAAAAATCATTTGGGGCAAGATTCAGTTGATGGGGGATATAGCTGATCAGATTGGATCTGTCTCTTTGCATCCATTCCAGTCTGCTCATCTATATGTTGGCGTAATATTATACCCCATCTTTGTTATATGTAAATTCCTTACATAAGGATTACGTAATGTTTATAATGTTATATTGCATGTTTACATTATGTTGTGCTATGACATGTATTATATAACAGTAGTTCAACATTTCATGTTGATATCTATTTGAATTCATTACGTAATAATGATATTTTTCTTATATCGTCATTTATATCAAAAATAAATGACAATTTTCAATTTCTTTATGTGTTGACTTATTTAATCCAAAGTATGTATTATGATGCATGACAAACAAACAGAGCACTGTCTTGCCCCTCGATGGTGATCTAAAAAGATTTATTATAAAATTTGGAATTTATTAGGCATTGACCGGCCTCGGTGGCGTCGTGACAGGCCATCGGTTTACAGGCTGGTAGGTACTGGGTTCGGATCCCAGTCGAGGCATGGGAATTTTAATCCAGATACCGACTCCAAACCCTGAGTGAGTGCTCTGCAAGGCTCATTGGGTAGGTGTAAACCACTTGCACCGACCAGTGATCCATAACTGGTTCAACAAAGGCCATGGTTTGTGCTATCCTGCCTGTGGGAAGTGCAAATAAAAGATCCCTTGCTACCAATCGGAAGAGTAGCCCATGTAGTGGCGACAGCGGGTTTCCTCTCAAAATCTATGTGGTCCTTAACCATATGTCTGACGCCATATAACCGTAAATAAAATGTGTTGAGTGCGTCGTTACATAAAACACTTCTTTCTTTATTAGGCATTGCTAATACACATGATATGTTCGATCTGGACGGAAATTCATTTAATTATGAAACATTCTTTGATTTTATGGTTTCCGTCCTTCTTTTACGATTTTTGAAGGTGCAATACTGAAATCATTAAAGATAAAAGAAACGAATAATGGAAAAAGTAGGTGATAGGACTGTTTACACAAATCATCAAAATGTTTCTGTCAGGGAACATTGTATTTTCACCAAAAATCGTAAAATCTACATCTTAATAATTCAAGTACAACAACAAATTTATCAAAACTATTTGGCCTGAGAATTGTAAAAAGTTCAATGCAATTATTCAATGTCTAAAATATCAGAGACATGTTAATAATAAATCATAAAGCCGACAATTTTATTTACTTCCACAAATCCACAAGGCAGTTAATACATGGAGCGATATTAAAGGGACAGACCCTAGTTTCAGTCCATGAAAATTAACACTAAGTTTAGTTAATCTACAAACCTGTAACACATTTGGATAAAGTTACAATTGAGTGAAACCTAAGTCTGTGACTTTGAAATGGTGAAATGCCCTGTAAAAATAAACTAAAACTCGACTCTATATACTGTTACTTCTCAGACGCACGTGCGTTTTTAAAAATATGAGAAATGCATTTTGTGATATTAAAAACACCAGGATGACCAAAAACACTTCGGATGTACGGAAATGGATAATCTAAACCATACAGTCTAAGTAAAGTATGAATTCAGTTATCACAAACGGCTCTAATAGTCAAAAATATGTCATAGTGTTTAAAAACTAGGATATGTCCCTTTAACACACCACCCGGTCGTCCAATCATTTCAGATTGTGGATCAGAATCATCCAATAGTTCGGAATATATAGACTTTCACTTAAAACCAATTACAAATAGACATGAAAGTTGTATATATATATATCAGAAAAACACAAGATTTTTCTCAAAATTATCGAAAACAAAATCCCAAAATATTCAATTTTTTTTGTTACCCTTGATATTGTCTCAATGTACACCAAGATTGGCGATGATGTGGGCATTGATCGAGAAAGCATTTGATCCCAGATTTAGACAGATCAGATAATAATATTACCGAGCTGTTAGAATTAAGCCTAAAAGGAAATGATTTTGAGTTTGGTGGAGAAATGTATCATGTGCGTGGTTGTGTTATTATTGAAAACGTTTTAGTCCAAAGCTTGCTTCTATCTAGGTCATCGAATGGGAAGAGGCTGTTTAAAAAAAAATCAAGTACAAATCCTGTTTTGTATCTATTTTGGATCTCATTTCATTTTAACTTATTTTCGTGCTTATATCCAATTAAGGTTCAAGCACGCTGACCCGGGCACACACCTCAGCTATCTGGGCTGCCTGTTCAGGACAGTGGGTTAGTTGTTAGTTGGTTAGTGAGAAAGAAGAGGGTGTAGTGGCCTTACACCTACCCATTGAGCCATTAAAGGGACATTTGTGAGTTTGCTGCAATGTTTAAGATGTTTTTAACTATCAGGGACTTTTTTACGACTGTAATTACATATCAAATAAAAAAAATTGCATAAAATATTAGTGGCTGTATATTAAACGTGTTTCTGATCGTTCTAATATTTGTACTAGTTTAAATTTCATTTTGTTTCCTAAAAACTATTTTTTCGTACGTACAAAATTATTTGAAGACAGAATCCAGTTTGGGCTTCTTACAAATATTAACACGACCAGAAAAACACATTGAATATACAGACACTGGCATTGTAAACAAGAAAATATATTTAATATGTAAGTTTAATCGTAGAAATATTTTATTAGTCGGAAACATCTTACAATGCAGCAAACCGGGAATGTCCCTTTAAGAACTCGCTCTGGGTTGGAGGCGGTACCACACTGTGAACCCTGTACCTACCAGCCTGTTGTCCGATGGCTTAGCCACTACGCCACCGAGGCTGGATCTCAGATACCTCGATGATATACTTATCACTTGGCCACATTCCAAACAATTATTTTGAAAAAATATTTGAGCTATTAAACCAACAAGATGACATTATCAAACTTAAGGACACAATATAAGATAAATCAGTTGACGTTTTGGATGTAAGAATTTATAAAGTTAAACAGTTTGAATTTGAAAACATTCGAGATTATGCCGAGGGTATACGAAATGATTCGGGTAATTACGAAACATGCCGGAAACTAATTTCAATATAAAATTTTATATAAAATTCTTTTCAAGACGAAAAAAAACCGTGATGGTATAGCCATAAAATCTGTTTATACTAGTATACAATCCAGAGTTTATTACTGCACTTTTCCCCCTGTTTTTTAATGTTGAAATAGACCAATAAGTAGGCATATTGCATAAATAGTCTCGCCCGATATTTTTAGATTTTGTATGCTTCTGAATAACGCTATAAAAGGCGAAGTGTAATTGGTCGATATTTAAATTGTTAATTATAGATGCTGTTAGATCTATTGAGATAATTTTAATCAGATTGCCTAGACTACAAAGTGTTTTTAAAACCCACAGAAACACATCAACATCTCGGCTGCAAGACGTTTCACCCACGCCATACCTTTAAAGGCATTGTTAAATCTCGGATTATTAGATTTCACAGTAATTCTGAATCAAAAATATTATTTGTAGTAAATCTTGAGGCAGAGATGAATTTTACTTGTAGAACGTAGGAAATTGCATATTAGGACATCTAGTTTTCAAAATGTTAGCGAGGAGCATACCCCCTACACACACACACACACACACACACACACACACACACACACACACACACACACACACACACACACTCTAAAAGGTTTGCTTTGCGCCATCGATCTTAGTCATTCCCCCATATATACTTCCGCCGTGTCTGGCTCCTCTGCTACTTGTATAGGCTTCACAAATTAATTAAAACGCAGTCGATTTTCTAAAGTCAGCAGTCCAAACTTGAATACCAAATTCGGACACATTTGAACTGTGATAAAAAAAAGAGTTGTATATTTAACCACCTGTAATATATGTATAAATAAATTAATTAATAAAAAAAAAAAAAAAGTATGTAGGGCAAACACAAAATCAACCGTGAATTAGAGCAGTTTGTCACAAGTGTGATATCCGGCATGAAGTCGACACTTCGGTCACAAATCACTTCACTCTACCTGACAATGCATTAGATGAACATTTTGAAGTAATTCCAGTTGAACAACCCCCGATACTTGGTTCAAAAGAGGAAACAGACCTCTTGAGACTTGAACGAGAGGTTTTCTGGATTCGTACATTACAGACGGGGGAAAAAAAAGCCATTTGGAATCAATGTTGAGTCTGGCGAACACGTAGAAAGAGAGAAACATATTTTCCCAATAATTTACAATCGACATATCGTTGATATTAGTTAAAGTATGAATGAGGAATGTTTAAATCTGCAAACGGTTATAAAAAAAACAACAATAAAAAACATCAAAGCACGTTATTGTATTGCATACAGAAAAAGTCCGAGCCTCGAGGATATCTTAAGCTAGATTTGTATTTCACTGCCGACTCTGGCGCGGGACGTAGATTGATGCGCGGTGTAGGATCGATCCCCGTCGGTAGACCCATTGGCTATTTCTCGTCCCAGCCAGTGCTCCACAACTGGTGTAACAAAGGCGGTGGCATGTACAATGCTGTCTGTGGGATGGTGCATATAAAAGATTCAATTGCTGCTAATCGAAAAGAGTAGCCCATAAAGTGGCGACAACGGGTTTCCTCTCAATATATGTGTGGTCCTTAACCATATGTCTGACGCTATATAACCGTAAATAAAATGTGTTGAGTGCGTCGTTAAATAAAACATTTCCCGGCCCCCCTAAATTTTGCGAGAGTTATAATTTTATTATCCCTTTCTATTAATGGGAAAATGTTGATTAATTAAATCAATGTGCTCTAGTGGTATCGTTAAACAAAACACAATCTCTCTCTCTCTCTCTCTCTCTCTCTCTCTCTCTCTCTCTCTCTCTCTCTCTCTCTCTCTCTCTCTGGAATGTTCGGTAATGGATTTTTAATGGTGGGCTGAACACATCTCGATGATTGCTAAAGGTTAATGCGACGTGATCTTTAAATATTTAATCCTACATTTTATAATTATTTTAAAATTCAATTCAATTCAAGTCTTTTATTGTATGTATACAAGGTCATAAGGTCATATATACAAGAAGTCGTATATTGATATATTTTGGGTCCAGTTGTTCAAACAATTAGCCAGCTGTTTCAGAAACACAAAATGGAAACATTTATTATTACACATATGTTTTAAAAACACAATTTGCAACATATTATCGATTATCTTACTACGACCTTCCATGGACGCCAACCAAACGAGTTGAGTGATATACACCGATATCAATTATGGGTAATAAATATGATATTAAACTCGCCACCACCCGCACCATGTCTGTGTCCCTCGTGAAACAATTCTCATTGTCTCCCTAAAAATGTCATTATCAAACAAATGTACCATAAATCCAACGGATATATACCGGCATAAATGTCGGTCATTGTATATGAAAGAAATATACTCAACACCAAAATAAACTTAAATATAATTTTCGACTGTAACATTTTTTTTAAATTTTTTTTTATTATTATTATTATTAGTAGTAGTAGTAGTATTTTTAAAGACATTAACTTAATAGGATTCAGAAAAATTACCCATTGAAATACCGTTTATAATTTCCCAGAATTGAGCTGAGTTTGTAATCGGATAAACCTGTTCGAATTACAAAGTAACCATAATCCTGATTTGCGTTTATTTTGTCACTCAGTATTACCGGCCTCGGTGACACAGTAGTTAAGTCATCGGACTACAGGCTGGTAGGTACAGGGTTCGCAACCCGGTAGCGGCTCCAACTCAGAGCGAGTTCAAAAGGGCTCAGTGGGTAAGTGTAAGGCCACTACATCCTCTTCTCTCTCGCTAACCACTAACCAACTAACAACTAACCCACTGTCCTGGACAGACAGCCCAGATAGCTGAGTTGTGTGCCCAGGACAGCGTGCTTGAACCGTAATTGGATATAAGCACAAAAATAAATTGAAATGAAATGAATGCTTGAAGTATTATTTTATAACCGTAACGTGTAGTGCAATGTAAAGGAAAAAAGTTATTAATTAATCATCGGCTATTGGACGTCAAACATTTGGTAATTCTGACTCGTACATGTAGTTATCAGAGAAAACTCGCTTACATTTTTACTAATGCAGCAAGGGATCTTTTATATGTACTTTCCCACAGACAGGAAAACACATACAGCGGCCTTTGTCCAGTTGTGGTGTACTGGTTGGAACGAGAAAAAACCAATCAGCTGAATGGATCCACCGAGGTGGTTCGATCCTGCGACGGAAGCACCTCAGGCGAGCACTCAACCGACTGAGCTAATGTAAAGCAAAAATACCCAGCTATGTGTAATGGTTGGCGTACACGCAACAACACAGTTGAACATTGCATCAAACCATTATAGTTTGTTACACGATTAAGCTCTCGCCTGATACGGATGGCTCGTAGAATCAACCCCTTCGCCATTCGGTCTTCCCCCCCCCCCCCCCCCCCCCCCCCCCCCGCCCCGTCCACGTCATAATTAGTGCACCACGAATGGCACACAAAAACTGATTTTTAACTAGGCAATAAGTCGACAAATATATCGGCTATTGGGTTCAAACAAAGCTAATTAATACCCCCAATAATATCTCCATAGCTGTTATCTTCAACCCAGACCTGGTACCATCGCATGCGTATATGAAAATAATGTGTTGAAGTTTTGAAGAAAACAAATTGTTACCAAAAAGACAACAATAACAACAACAAAACATATACAAACAGAAAAATAACCTACAGACACCCACCCACCCACCCACCCACACACACACACACACACACACACCACCAAACACCACCACAGCAACTTTAGACAAACAAAAACTTAAAATCAATGGATCACCTCTCTCTCTCTCTCTCTCTCTCTCTCTCTCTCTCTCTCTCTCTCTCTCTCTCTCTCTCTCTCTCTCTCTCTCTCTCTCTCTCACAGACACACACATACCACCACCACCACCACAACCATTACACCAACTTTAAACAAAACCAAAACCTAAAACCAATTGACCCCCATCTCTCTCTCTCTCTCTCTCTCTCTCTCTCTCTCTCTCTCTCTCTCTCTCTCTCTCTCTCTCTCTCTCTCTCTCTCTCTCTCTCTCTCTCTCTCTCTCTCACACACACACACACACCACCACCACCACCACCACCACAACCATTACACCAACTTTAAACAAAACCAAAACCTAAAACCAATTGACCCCCATATCTCTCTCTCTCTCTCTCTCTCTCTCTCTCTCTCTCTCTCTCTCTCTCTCTCTCTCTCTCACTCACACACGCGCACACGCACACGCACACGCATGCACGCACATACTTACTCCCACACACATACACACACAAAACCACGACAAACATTTTACACAAAGACATTTTTTTTTAGACATCGCTAACATACCAGCCTACTTTTAACAGTCTGACGTTTTAATAATTGATAATGTTTTTCATCTCTAAGAACATGTATCAACTCCTACACAGAAAAGAGCTATTGCATAGTTTAACGTGTTCAGATAAAAACATGTATAAGCTGCTTTTGAGCTTATTTTTGACAGCATCTGTATTGAAAATAGAAACGTATGGCAGAGGCATTGTGACGGCAAGACAAGACTTTATTTACAATCGGGCCGTTACACAATGGCAAAGGAGGAATATATAAATAAAATTTTAAATATATAAATAAACACGTGACAAGATGGTTGACAACAAATAAATTAGTTACAATACATACACATACACACATACACAAACACCTGCAAACACACATATTAAATACATGTACTTATTTACAAATAGAAAAATACATATATTACAAAAACTGTTTACATACAGAATTCGACGACAATTGGATACCATGGTTAAAAGTTCTAGAAGGCCACAACTGAGACACTTAATACTTTTGTTATGTGTATAATTTTAAGTATGACTCCAGTTTGGAAGTATATCTATAACTTCATTTTAAGTTTTCTCTTTTCAATCTTTTTATTTCCACTTTTGTCACTGCTCCTTTTTCATATATTAGTATATTGTTTGCTATGTACTTTGTAAGGTAGTGAAATGAGGGCCCCAACCCTGACACTATCATAACATATTTCTGGGGCAATAAACTATGTACTTATAAACGAATAAAGTTGTAAAGCGTCCGCTCTATGCGGGGCCGGTCTGTGATCGATCTCCGTCGGTGGGCCCATTGGACTATTTCTCGTTCAAGCCAATGCATCACGACTGGTATATCAAAGGCCGTGGTATGTGCTATCCTGTCTGTAGGATGGTGCATATAAACTATCCCTTGTTACTAATGGAAAAAAAATGTAGCAGGTGTCCTCTAAGACTATGTCGAACGTATGATATGTTTGTCATATTATATCCGATGATTAATAAATCAGTGTGCTCTAGTGGTGTCGTTAAACAAAACAAACTTTAAACTTTATAAACGAATAAATTATTAAACGTATATATGGTACATGCTGAATGCATGAATGCTTAACGACACCCCAACACACAAATCAGATCAGATTTTGGGTGTCAAACAAAGTAAGTATATGAATATAATTTACACTGAAATAAACATTATAGAATTAACTAAAAGCACATTGTAAAGAGCTGTGGAAAAATACATTTTTTCATTTCATTTCAACTTATTTTCGTGCTTATATCCAATTAAGGTTCAAGCACTCTTTCCTGGGCACACACCTCAGTTATCTAGGCTGTCTGTCTATGGAAGTGTGTTAGTTGAAAGTGATTAGTGAGAAAGAAGAGGGTGTAGTGGTATTACACCTACCCACTGAGTCGTTAATACTCGCTCTGGGTGGGAGACGACGGTACCGGGCTGTGAACCCAGTACCTACCAGCCTTATGTCCGAGACCGGTTGAAAAAATACAAATATCACAGTAAGAGAAATCAAAATGTTTTTAAAACTTTAAAATTAATTCTGAATAGAATTTAAAAGACTAAACCAAATTTTATTTACCAGATATCTTTTATCGTGGTGGGGCATAGCCCAATGGTAAAGTGCTCGACTTTATGACTATTACATCAAAAGCCGTGGTATGAGCAGTCCTATCTTTGAGAAAGTACGGGGCGGCACGTAGTCCAGTGGTAAAGCACTCGCCAGATGCGCGGTCGGTCTAGGATCGATCCCCGATTGGGGACCCATCGGACAATTTCTCATTCCAGCCAGTACTCCACGACTGGTGTAACAAAGGCCGTGGTATGTACTATCCCGTCTGCGATGCTGCATATAAAAGACCCCTTGCTGCTAATCGAAAATAGAAGCCCATTGTGTGGCGGAAGCGGGTTTCTTCTCTTATTATCTGTGTTGTCCTTAAGCACATGTCTGACGCATCGTTAACTAAAACATCCCTTCATTCTTCAAATGAAAGTTAAAAGTTTGTTTTATTTAACGACACCGCCACAGCACATTGATTTATTAATTATCGGCTCTAGGATGTCAAACACTTGTTAATGTTTTACACGTAATCTTAGAGGAAACCCGCTACATTTTTTTATTAGCAGCAAGGAATCTTTTATATGCACTTTCCCACAACCAGGACAGCACATATGGTGATTTTTTTTATATACTAGTCGTGGTGCACTGGTTAGAACGGGAAAAAACAATCAGCTTATGGGCCCATTGAGGTGGCTCGAGCCTGTGACAAAAGCACCTTAGCTGAGGGCTCTACCGACTGAACTAGATCCCCCCCCCCCCCCCCCCCTACAAATGATAACACTCCACCAAAATGCGGCACAATGACACGATGTGTTCTGTACTGATTGTAGAGAAATGCATATATAAAATGAAAAAATGTAGCGGGTTTCCTCTAAATACATTTGACATTCAATAGCCGGGAGTCCTTGAATGGCATAACTTTAAAAAAAAAAAAAATCTTCTGTGCAAGAATGACAACATGTTGCATGAAATCATCTGCGTTCGATGATAGGGCTTTAAAATACTTCAAAAGCTTTTGATATGTAGACACTAAAAAGTAATATTGCCCGACTTAAAGGGGAAATTAACTCTTAGAAAGCCTAATTCATCCCCCAACTTTTTTGGCCATACAGCTTAATTTAGAGTCATCTGCCTCTTTGAAGCTCTGTTTGATAGATCGATATATAAAACTGATTTTGTACCTTTCTCCTGAAGTTTCTCTTTATTTCCAGCTAATGGTTAATTCAGCGGAAGGCAATCTGCTATACTGCTATTATTAAATAGAAATAAGATCATCAATATGGCGGAATTAACCTGTTTAGCCATATTCGTTCCATTTAACCAGATTAGTGATGAAATTGTATTCATATGACTACCGAAATAAATCGACCAGTGATGGAGGACAGTTGTTATCCATTGGGATAACAGATTATGCTAACTCAGTTATTGAAATCTGGAAAACAAAGTCATTACCATAATCGAAACGTCGTATATTTGCATAAAGTGAAGGTCGTGACTGCTACCAAAAGTTTGTTTTGTTTAATGACATCTCTAGAGTATTGGTGTATTAATCATCGGCTATTAAATGTCAAACATTTGGTATTTTGTTGACACGATGTCTTAGAGGAAACCCACTACATTTTTTTCCATTGGCAGCAAGGGATATTTTATATGCACGTTCCTATAGACAGGTCAGCCACGGCTTTTGGTATACCAGTCGTGGGTGTTGAGCATATCCTGACCTACCGGTGGCACCCGTCATGGGCACAGCCTATTATAGTTGTCAAGTTCATTGTTCAAAGATGAAACAACCCCAAACATTTCCACAAAAAAAGATAAAAAATTATGTACAAGATCAAACTTTTGTGATGCGTCATGTCGACAGATAGCTTATAAATGACTACCATAAAACTGTTTGAAAACTTCAGAAGTCTTTGAATGTCATAGACCCGATGAAGAAACTTCTCTGTGCCAATACGGTGTTCGTTTAGAAAAGCACCGGAGCTTGTGGAACTGATGCACCCTATGTTACAGGTTTCATTGACATATCTGGGGGCGGGACGTAGCCCAGTGGTAAAGCGCTCGCTTGATGCGCGGTCGGTCTGGGATCGATCCCCGTCGGTGGGCCCATTGGGCTATTTCTCGTTCCAGCCAGTGCACCACGACTGGTATATCAAAGGCCGTGGTATGTACTACCCTGTCTATGGGATGGTGCATATGAAAGAACCCTTGCTGCTAATCGAAAAGAGTAGCCCGTGAAGTGGCGACAGCGGGTTTCCTCTCTCAATATCTGTGTGGTCCTTAACCATATGTATGACGCCATATAACCGTAAATAAAATGTGTTGAGTGCGTCGTTAAATAAAACATTTCTTTCTTTCTTTCATTGACATATCAGTTTATTGTCTGTTTTTCTGTCTCACAGATTTGAATATATATCATAACTACTTTACAATTTTCAATTAATTATTGTTTTCGTATGTCAGTGAACAAAAGCTCCCCAAACATGACCCTGTGAAATTTTCACAAAAAAACTAAATCCATGAAAATTGCTGGTATGATACAGTATCAAGTATATGGGTACAATTGGGCACCTTGTTCCAGATTCCTATAAATAAGACATAACAATATTTTGTTCTGGAGGTATAATTTATTACAAAAAGGAATTTACCATTTTCTATTTCGAAATCAGGTCTTTAAATCCATTCTTTATGGATTTCCTTCTTTTTGCCCTTCTGGTTTTTTTTTAGCAATTTGTTTCTTTACATCTAGATTCACCGTTAAACCCATATAATTCAAGGATTAACAACTAAACTGACTTAGGAAACGAAATAATATTTTGAGCTCACGTATTAAAGATATTTTCTTGTTTAGAATATCAGAGCGAGTTTCAACGACTCAGTGGGTAGGTGTAAGACCACTACACCCTCTTCTCTCTCACTAACCACTAACACACTGTCCTGGACAGACAGCCCAGATAGCTGAGGTGTGTGCCCAGGACAGCGTGCTTGAACCTTAATTGGATATAAGCACAAAAATAAATTGAAGAAAGAAATGTTTAGAATATCAGTGTCTGTATAAGCAAGGTGTTTGTTGTTGTCATAATGTAGCCCAATCCGATTATTATCTTCAAATAATTTGGTAGTTACGAATATATATACATGTGTATATATATATATATATATTCGTCAAAAAAGTAGGGGAACCTGAAATATTAATGCTACTATTAACTATTAGACCGAACATACGTGTTGACCTCAGACATCCTAGTAAAGAACGTTCAGGTCTGTTTATCAACACACCGAAACACATTCCATAGTTTGCATGTGCGTCACGTGCGTGAGGTGTCATTCTCGATTTTGACAATTTCCAGGAAGGTCAATTAATCACTGTCGAACATTATTTCTGTCAATATTTTTCATTCTGTTGATCATACAGTTATTGTTTTGGTTTTAGTCATTTTTATTGGTTGAATTTGCGATTTACTGATAAAAAAACGTCAACTTTCATATTTCACTTTTGACCCCAATCGTCCTTCAAGATGTTTGGTGGTCATAAATCCTACTGTAATACTGAACTACCGGTTGTAATGTTTGCCCAATTAATTCACTATTATCATATAACCATTCCCCACAGCTTATATACCTTACAATTTTGTCAATTGTAAATTCTTATTAGAATTCCCCTACTTTTATTTGAAGAGTATATTACAAACAAACCATGAGGGCTACACAATATTAACACACGGACACAATTACACGGGACACATAGACAAGTATTCTAAACAAAATGAAGGAATGTTTTATTTAAAGATGCATAACACATTTTAATTACGGTTATATGGCGTCGGACATATCATTAGGGACTACACATATAATTAGAAAGGAAACCTGCCACGCAATAGGCTACTATTTCAGAATATTTTCATTTCATTTCAACTTATGTTCAAGCACAGTATTAAGGTTCAAGCACGCTGTCGTGGATACACACTCAGCTATCTGGGTTGTCTGTCCAGGACAGTGGGTTAGTTGTTAGTTGGTTAGTGGTTAGTGAGCAAGAAGAGGGTGTAGTGGCCTTACACCTACCCATTGAGCCCTTAAGAATTCGCTCTGGGTTGGAGCCGGTACCGGGCTGTGAAACCTGTACCTACCAGTCTGTAGTCCGATGGCTTAACCACGACACCACCGAGGCCAGTATTTCAGAATAGCAGCAAAGGATCTTTTATAGGCAGCATCTCACAGACAGGATAGTAAAAACACCACGGCCTTTGTTACACCAGTTGTGGAGCACTGGCTGGAAAGAGAAATAGCTCAATGTGCCCATTGACGGGGATCGATCCTACCTGTCAGAAAAAACAACTATGGACTGTCCCTTTAACGAAGACCAACATTATGTTGTTCTGTGTCCCGGTCAAACACGTGGTTAATGTCACGGTAACGAGCTGTCAATTGCAAGGCCAATCGGTGCGGTAAAGATTTAAAATCCTCGTCAACATATTATGTAAGCAATAGTAATTATATTCCTGGCATAACGTATTTCACATGTCTTGTGTAATGTAATTTTATAGCCGCCGGAATACAAAGTTCTGAATATCTGTTTAGTTCGAGCATTAACAGATTCAAAGGGGGGGGGGGGGGGGGGGGGGGGGGGGGGGGGGGGGGGGGGGGGGAGCCATCGGTCTACAGGCTGGTAGGTACTGGGTTCGGATCCCAGTCGAGGCATGGGATTTTTATTCCAGATACCGACTCCAAACCCTGAGTGAGTGCTCCGCAAGGCTTAATGGGTAGGTGTAAACCACTTGCACCGACCAGTGATCCATAACTGGTTCAACAAAGGCCATGGTTTGTGCTATCCTGCCTGTGGGAAGCGCAAATAAAAGATCCCTTGCTGCCTGTCGTAAAAGAGTAGCCTATGTGGCGACAGCGGGTTTCCTCTAAAAACCAGTGTCAGAATGACCATATGTTTGACGTCCAATAGCCGATGATAAGATAAAAAATCAATGTGCTCTAGTGGCGTCGTTAAATAAAAACAAACTTTAAAAACAAACTTTGATGTACGGTCAGGGTCGTACTTTGTGATCACCTAATCGGCTGAGTACAGTCCTTCCACTGATGGATGTATTGGGATGTTAAACTTGTCATTTCCAAATGATTCCATATGGGTACCCGCTTGATATGTACGAATTGTGAATGTGACGTTAGCTGTCAACTCCTTAAACATGGAAGATCCCTAATATCTGTAAACTGTCGACAGCATCTCCGCAGACACTCCAGAACACTCATGAACACCAAAATGACTAGCAAAAACGTGTGTGGCATTCTAACATCAATCATACCCATCGTTCGAGGAAGTTCATTTTCTTGGAGGCGTGACATCACACTGAGGACGATCAGATACCAACAAAAATATTTTTTTGAGTGATGAGAATCCATACAATACCTTTCGAGTTTTCGAGGTTTTTTTTTTTAGAGTGTGGTTGGTTGTTGTTTTGTTTGTTGTTGTTGTTGGGTTGTTTTTTTTTGTTGTTTTTTTTTGGGGGGGGGGGGGGTATTTCTTTTTTGGTGGGGGAGGGTGTTTTTTCTGGAGGAGGGTGTTTTGCAGTTGGGTGTTTTGTGGGGGGGGGGGGTATTTTGTTTTCATAAAAAAAAAATATGGGTTCTTTTCTGTTTGTTGTTTTCTTGCAATCGTTTTCGAGACACAGACATATGGCAAGAAAAAGAATAAATCAATGGGTGACACCCACAAAACCGAAAAACATATCATGTGTTGAGTGTGAAAGAAAGGTAAATGGTTGATGAAAATGTATTCACAAATTGTGTCCTAATGTTTGTAGTAGCCAAACCAGATTTCACCTCTCTCAATAATTTCGTATGTACGAAAATATTTACAATTACGAAGTAAAATGAAAAAAGAAAGAAAAGAAGATACTGCAAACATTAGCACACAACTGGCACAAACACATAGGATGTATAGACACTGGTATACTAAACAAGAAAGTGTATTTAATATATAATTTTTAACTTTAAATCTAACTTAAAGGGACAGACCCTAGTTTCAGTCTATGAAAATTAACACTAAGTTTAGTTAATCTACAAACCTATAACACATTTGCATAAAGTTACAATTGAGGAAAACCTGAGTCTGTGACTTTGAAATGGTGAAATACCCTCTAAAAATAGACTAAAACTCGACTCCGTAACTGTTACTTCTCAGACGCAAAAATATGAGAAATGCATTTTGTGATATTAAAAACACCAGGATGACAAAAAACACTTCGAATGTACGGAAATTGATAATCTAAAACCATAAATTGTAAGTAAAGTTTGATTTCAGTTGTCAAAAACGGCTATAATAGTCAAAAATAAGCCTTAGTGTTTAAGAACTAGGGTATGTCTCTTTAATCTAAAAATCTCTTCATCTTCAACAGGGGCGGGACGTAGCCCAGTGGTAAAGCACTCGCTTGATGCGCGGTCGGTTTGGGATCGATCCCCGTCGGTGGGCCCATTGGGCTATTTCTCGCTCCAGCCACTGCACCACGACTGGTACATCAAAGGCCGTGGTATGTGCTATCCTGTCTATGGAATGGTGCATATAAAATATCCCTTGCTGCTAATCGAAAAGAGTAGCCCATGAAGTGGCGACAGCGGGTTTCCTCCCTCAATATCTGTGTGGTCCTTAACCATATGTCCGACGCCATATAACCGTAAATAAAATGTGTTGAGTGCGTCGTTAAATAAAACATTTCCAAAACAGAGCAAAACATCTGGCTGTGAAGTTACCTCCATGAAAGACGCTGTGGCTTATTAGTTTACCATGCCTTGAAATTTTCTAGGGAAAGCACTACATAAAATAACAAAACGGAAACCGGCCTCGGTGGCGCAGTGGTTAAGCCATCGGTCTACAGGCTGGCAGGTACAGGGTTCGCAGCTCGGCACCAGCTCCAACCCAGAGGGAGTTCTTAAGGGTTTGAAGTGGGTAGGCGTAAGGCCACTACACCCCCTTTTCTCTCACTAATCACTAACCAAGTAACTCACTGTCCTGGACAGACAGCCCAGATAGCCGAGGTGTGTGCCCAGGAAATCGTGCTTGAACTTTAATTGGATGTAAGCACGAAACTAAGTTGAAATGAAGAAAACAGAAAGCAAACATATGAAATGTTCTTGAAAAATTAAAACGAAACGTTATGGTGAGGTCACGCTAAGACGAAAGGTAGTAAGGAAGAAGAAGGAAATGTTTTATTTAACGACGCACTCAACACATTTTATTTACGGTTATATGGCGTCGGACATATGGTTAAGGACGCCACAGATATTGAGGGAGGAAACCCGCTGTCGCCACTTCATGGGCTACTCTTTTCGATTAGCAGCAAGGGATCTTTTATATGCATCATCCCACAGACAGGATAGCACATACCACGGCCTTTGATGTACCAGTCGTGGTGCACTGGCTGGAGCGATAAATAGCCCAATGGATCCATTGACAGGGATCGATCCCAAACCGACCGCGCATCAAGCGGGCGCTTTACCCATGGGCTACGTAGGTAGTAAGGAATGAATTAACGAGTTTAAGAAGAATTTTTTTTTTAATGTGTAATTACAGTCGTTAAAAAGTCTCTGTTGGTCGACATCGTGTTAGCAATCGCCGAAATCTCAATATAGTCCCTTTAAAAACACACACGTTGTATGCTCAAGACATGAAAATGAGCTATATAAAAGCACAAGACGACTGGTGTAGTTAAAATGCTATTCATGGGGTCACAGACCTAGTTGTAAAACAGTTAAAGTTTGTTGTGTTTAGTGACACAACTAAAGCACATTGATTTATTAATCATCGGCTATTGGATGTCAAACATTTAGCAATTCTGACATAGTGTTAGAGAGGAAACCCGATACATATGTTCCATTAGTAGCATGGAATCGTTTATATACAACTTCATATACCACGGCCTTACGGTGAACGAGTTGGAACGAGAAATAGCCCAAATGGGCCCACCAACGGGGTTCGATCCTAGACCGACCGCGTCTAAGAGAGAAATTAACCATTTTGAAAAAGTAATTTTTTTATTCATCTGGTAAAGATTTTATAAAGTAATTGAATGATTTTGCTTCTCAAAGTTAGTGCTTTAGGAAAATATTTCTCTAGAATCTGGCTATGTTGTTTTGATGCTTAATCTTAAATATCGCAATTCATACATAAATTCATTTTGTACCCGACTGTGCCGTTTTCCCTTAGCATACCACAAACACAAAAAAGAATAAAGTATACTCAACTATACAAAAAGAAAAAATGAAAAACAACAAACAAACAAAAAACTTAGAAAAACAACAACAATCCACCTACATGTGTACTAAACTATACAAAAAAACTAAATAAATAAAAACTAAAAACAACCTACTTATTATCACAGTTTATCAGACTAAACATTTTAAAGACAACAAACAAAAAACATTTTAAAAACCCTACCTACATGTATACTAAAGTATACAAAATAAATAATGTTTTATTTAACGACGCACTCAACACATTGTTTTTATTTACGGTTATATGGCGTCGGACATATGGTTAAGGATCAATCAGATATTGAGAGAGGAAACCCGCCGTCGCCACTTCATGGGATACTCTTTTTCGATTAGCAGCAAGGGATCTTTTATATGCACCACCCAGCAGACAGAATAGTACATAACACGGCCTCTGTAACACCAGTTGTGGAGCACTGGCTGGAACGAGAAATAGCCCAATGGATCCACCGACGGGGATTGATCCCAGACCGACCGCGCATCGAGCGGGCGCTTTACCACTGGGCTACGTCTCGCCCCTAAATAAATAAATAAATAAATAAATACAAAATACCTGCATATTATCACAATTTATCAGACTAAACATTTTAAAGAGGAAAGGCCAGAGAGGCTAACAAACCTTTCAATGAAACGGTTGGCATTTGATTGCACCGTGGGATGCTCCGAAGTATCCATGGTATAAGAAACTGCACAAACTAAGTCAGTTTTGCTTCAATCACAGTTCTCAAGTGTTTTTCTTATCTATAACAGTTCTAAGCTAATAACGTCTGCTTCACTTGGATTGGGGGTGTTTTCTAAAACCAACGGATTTCCAGAAGTGCCCAAGTCACAAACAAACATGCTCTATTAACAAAAGCTGAAGAGAATCGATTTTAACCAATGAATGTGTTTGTCCGACTTGACGCCAATCTCATTGGATGAAGTATTCCCAAAGTGAATGGAGCATCGCCAAACTCGTATGTTAAATTGATTTCGCTATTACGGATTTGTGAGGGTTGGTTTGATTGCATGGGTTTCTTTTGACTTTTTGGTTTAGTGGGGTTTTTTGGAGGTTTGTTGTTGGGTGTTTTGTTTTTGTTTGGGGGCGGGGGGTCCTGCGCGTGCTGTAACCTCACCGTGGTGCAGGGGTGTAACATTCTCTTTGAGAATGGCCAATACAGCACAAATTGAAATTTTGAGTAAAAGTCAGTATCTATCTGTGATATTTGTATTTTTGCACAGTTCTTTACACTGTTTTTATTTAAATCTTGAATTTTTATATTGATGCTGATCATCACCTTATTTGTTTGCATTACCATAGTTTGACACCCAATAGCCGATGTATTTTTCGTGCTGGGATGTCGTTAAACATTCATTCATTCATTTTTGGGGGGATTTGGGGTTGGAGGGTGGGTGAGTGGTGTCTTTGTTTGTTTGTTTCAGTGGATCATTTCTCGTTCCCTGGTAAATCAAAGGCCTTGGTTAAAGTCTGGTTTTGTTTAACGACACCATTAGAACACATTGAGCTATCATTTGGATGTCAAACATTTGGCAATTTTGACATATAGTCTTATAGAGGAAATCTGCTAAATTTTTCCATAAGTAGCAAGGGATCTTTTATATGCACCATCCCACAGACAGAATAACACATACCACGGCCTTTGATATACCAGTCGTGTTGCACTGGCTGGAGCGAGAAATAGCCCAATGGACCCACCGACGGGAATCGATCCCAGACCGACCGCGCATCAAGCGAACGCTTTACCACTGGGATACCAATTGGATGTCAAACATTTGGCACCCACCCCCCCTCCAACCCCCCCTCCCCCATCCATTAGCAGCTAGGGATCTTTCATATGCCACACCCTACAGACATGATAACACATACCACAGCCTTTAATATACTAGTCGTGGTGCACTGGTTAGAATGAGAAATAACGCAATAGGCCCACCGACGGGGATCGAACCCAGACCGACCGTTTTACCACTGAGCTACGTCCCGCTCTCAAAGGCCGTGGTATACGATATCCTGTCTGTGGTATGGTGCATATACAATATTCGTTGCTACTAATGGAAAATGTTTCATCTTTAATTCAAAAATACCAAAAGACTATGTCAAAAATCGCAAACGTTTCACATCAAATAGCCTATGATTAATAAATGAATGTGCTCTAGTGGTGTGGGTTTTTTTTTTTTTTTTTTTTTTTTTTTTTTTGTCGTTTTCTTCTAGAGGAAAAGGTTATATGTCGACAACTCTTAAAGAAGCGTATCTGAGGGCGGACAATGGCCCAAGATGTCCCAATTCTAAACATTATGTACCAAGGCGGCCCAAAATGTTTCAAATGCTAACTAGTGTGTTGAAGATTTTTTGGTTTTACAATACCACAAGAGAACATTTATTTATTAATCATCAGCTATTGGATGTAAAACATTTGGTAATTTTTACATCAGTAGAAAGGGATCTTTTATGCACCATCCCACAGACAGGTTAGCACATACCAAGGCATTTGGTATACCAGTCGTGAAGTGTGAGTGTGTGTGTGTGTGTGCGTACGTGCGTGTGTGTATGTGTGTGTGTGTGTGTGTGTGTGTGTGTGTGTGTGTGTGTGTGTGTGTGTGTGTGTGTGTACTGGGTATGTTAAAGGGACATTCCTGAGTTTGCTGCAATTTTTAAGATGTTATCGACTAACAGAGACTTTTTAACGATTGTAATTACATATCAAATATATTTTTCTGCATAAAATATTAGTGGCTGTATATTAAACGTGTTTCTGATCGTTCTAATATTTGTACTAGGTTAAATTTAATTTTATTTCCTAAAATATAATTTGTTCGTACGTACGAAATTATTTGAAGACGAAATTGGTTTTGGCTTCTAACAAATATTAAGACGACCAGAAACACATTGAATATACAGACACGAAAATATATTTAATATGTAAGTTTAATCGTAGAAATATTTTATTAGTCGAAAACATCTTACAATGCAGCAAACTCAGGAATGTCCCTTTAACATGAATTCAGAAAGTTAGAGAGCAGTAATAATCTATAACCTATAATCTATAAGCAAAACGTAAATGCAGTTTGTTCTGTCTGATTCCATTCCCTTTTAAAAGCAGAATCCGCATGACGGTTATTCAATTCAATTGTTCTTTTTTTTCTAATTTATTATGGTTGGCTTATTGTTTTTATTATCGGATGGTTGGAAGGGTAATCCGCTGGTTTTCAGTGCATTTGTTTTCTTTGCCAACCTAACTTCAGACATTAGAAAGAGTCTTTGTCGGAATACAAAACAACATTTTGTATCGTCGAAATATTTCATCTTCGACTACAAAAGTCATGTTAATGATAACGCACGTACAGCCACCACACAATACAACACACAATACAGCACAACACGATACAACACAACACAACACAACAAACAAGAACACAATTCAATAAAATAAAAAAGAAATACTATCGTTATTGTAACGTTTGTGTCTTCACACTGGTAAATGTCAAGGGTAAATGTTGCCAGGTAAAACATAAACATACAGAAACTAGTTATACCTACAAGAGAGATGAAGCAGGATGATAACAGTATTGCAGTTAAAAAGTCTAGACACCGGTTAAAATATACAATGTAAATGCATTATGTTGAATTTGACAGAATACACACATACACCACTCATATCTCATTTGAATCGTAATCAAATATTTATTATATAAATATATATACTGAACAAAATAAGAAACTTCCGCTAACTTTGCTTGAACATAACTTGATGAAAACAAACCGGGGGAATATTTGTTATATATGCGTTTAAAGAGTGTTCCATGATGCATCGTTTGATGCAAAAATCATGGCCATAGGTTAACAGAAACTGGGAGAAATTTTGACCAAGTGTGGTAGGGGTTAAAAAAAAACCCACCCACTTAATAACGGGTATGACCACTTCTTGAATTGACCACTGCAGTGCATCGCAGGCGCATAGAATTGACTAAAGTGTTGATTTCTGCCTGTGGAATATTGTTCCATTCCTGAATGAGCGCTTGACGAAGTTCGTTGACGTTAGCGGGTGGGTTGGAACGACGCCTCAATCGTCTGTCCAGACTATCCCAGACATGATCGATGGGGTTGAGATCAGGACTTTTAGCGGGCCAGTCATTAATGAAATCAATGTTATTTGTCCTAAGAAATGACGTGATGAGCGAGAATGCCATCGCGGTAACGTTGAGCATTTAAATTGCCATCAATGACGACTAGTGGTAAACGATAACCATGGGCAATGGCTGCCCAGACCATGACAGAACCCCCACCCCCGAAACGATCTCGTTCAACAACACAACAGTCAGCATAGCGTTCATTTCTCCAACGGTACCACGTTGTAAAGAAAATCTGGATTCATCCGAAAAAAGAACGATATTCCAGCGTCGCCGTATCCAACGAATGTGTACACGTGCCCAATTAAGACGATTTAGACGATGACGTTGCGTTAAAGGGACATTCCTGAGTTTGCTGCATTGTAAGATGTTTTCGACAAATAAAATATTTCTACGATTAAACTTACATATTAAATATATGTTCTTGTTTAGAATATCACTGTCTGTATATTCAATGTGTTTCTGGTCGTCTCAATATTTGTAAGAAACGAAAAAATATTTTTTAGGAAATAAAATGAAATTTAACCTAGTACAAATATTAGAACGATCAGAAACACGTTTAACATACAGACACTAATATGCAGCAAAATATATTTGATATGTAATTACAATCGTTAAAAAGTCTTTGTTAGTCGATAACATCTTAAAAATTGCAGCAAACTCAGGAATGTCCCTTTAAAACGCATCCGACGTAAGGACGTCGTACATGTAAACCGTTCTCCCGCAGATGATTACGAACAGTTTGCCCACTGATTCGGTTATTATGAAGCCCAGGTGTGTTAGCAGCAGTAGCAGTGGCAGTTTGGAATCGATTGCGCAAATGCGTGTTCATGATATAGCGGTCTTGACCACGCGTTGTAACACGCGGACGTCCACGACGTCGCAAGTCGTTGGTGCTTCCTGTCGTTCGAAATCTTACGCGAAGATTTCGTATCGCTCGACTAGAACTTCCAACATACCTTGCAACGTCTTCTGTTGACATGCCAGCATCAAGCATGCCAATCGTTCGTTCGCGTAAATTATTGGGTATTCTTGGCATACTAAAAATGCTACAATGTAAAAAACGTTAATTTATTTTACAAATTTTGAAGCGTTTTCGTTCACTTGACAACAATGTCAGTAAGACAAGTAAAACAAATTGACCGAATACTACACGGGACATGTCGAACCATGCATGCACGTGAAAATTGAATTTCACGTTGTCGACGATTAACAGTGCAAAAATAATCGATAAAATTCATGAATCCTGATAATACAGCTCAAGGCTAATACCACCATTATAATTTCATTACACAATGAATTCTTTAACACAACAAATACTATATGTACAAATCGGAAGTTTCTTTTTTTTGTTCAGTATATATATATATATATATATATGAATTAATAATAAAGAGATCTAAACAGCTGGAGTCTAATAGTATCCGTTGTATAATATACCAATGATCATGTGGGTTGAGTAGAGGAAAATACGTTGACTGTAAAATAAGTGGTTAATAGCTCGCCTGATGCGCGTTTTGTCTAGGATCGATCCCCGTCGGTGGACCCATTGAACTATTTATCGTGCGCTACGAGTGGTATATCATATACCGTGGTATGTGTTATCCATTATGTGGGATGATACACACAAACGATCCATTGCTACTAATTAAAAATGTAGCGGGTTTCCTCTCTAAACCTCTAGCCGGTGATTAATAAATCAATCAATGTTTTCTGGTGGTGTCGTTAAACAAAACCATCAAATGATCCATCCATACGTACGTACGTACCAACCCACCCACCTACCTGCCTACATCCATCCATACATAATTACATCCATACATGCATAAATATATACATATATACAAACAATCATGAATCACTGGTTGGAATAGGAAAACTCAATAGCTCCACTAAGAGGATTAACCCTTCATTGTAGTCCATTTCAAAAGAACGGATTACAACCGACTTATAATCCCACTCGTTTGGGCACGCAGTTTCAAAATGTCCACATGCCTTTAAATGGTATAACCCGAGCCCCATGACTGGTATATCAAAGGATTTGGTATGTGCCGTCCTTTCTGTGGGGAAGTGCATATAAAAGCCCCTTTGCTGCTAATGGAAAAAAATATTAACAAGTTTCCTTTCAAAACTAATTAATTAATATATGTGCTCTAGAGGTGTCGTTAAACAAAAACAGTTTAAGCAGATGTAACAAAGTATATAGCATATCTTGGGACATCTTGGGCAATTGGGATATTTTGGGCTACAACAATGCTCTTCAAATATGCTATTTTCGTTGATATTTCGTCATGTAACAAAAACGGGCATCATAATGAATAATTCTTTTACACTAACTACTGAGCATGTACTTTACTGCGCCCACTACGTCGAAAGTAAATTATTACTTGTATAAAATAAGCACGACAAATGTCTATACAAAATAGAGTAGGAAGTGGGTTTTTTTTTTTTTTTTTTTTTTTTTTGGGGAGGGGGGGGTTGTAAACAAATCTTGAAACTCGATACAAGCAGTTTTATATTAGTATAGAATACAAGCGACATCTTCGGAAGTTTATAAATTGAAATATGTTTTTTAAATGTACTCAGTCTCAGTGACGTTTCTTTCGTCATCCTAGAAAATAATGTTTGTAAATAATATCTAATCTGGATCCAATTTCACAAAACAAGTTTACAGTGAGCCGTTTAACACCTGTGATACGCTTATGTTTTTTGGGATTTATGACGACCCCCCCCCCCCCCCCCCCCAATTACGTCATTACGAAAGACATATTACACTATGGACGATAAAAAAATTATTTATATGTATTTCGAAATTTATTATTTATATTATTCGTACTGACAGAATATGCTCTCCAGGCAGAGATTTGCGTTTAAATGCTTATTTTTAAAACTCCCATTGTGTTACTTCTGGCTCCAGCCTGTGCACCACGATTGGTATATCAAAGGCCGTGGTGTGTGCTATCCTGTCTGTGAGATGGTGCATATACGTGTTAGAAATTTGTTAAATAATACTGGCTTTTCTATAGTCTGGCAAAATCAGGGTGTAGGGAATGAAGTGGCGTTTTTATCATTATTAAAGGGACATGCCCTAGTTTTTAAACACTAAGGCATATTTTTTACTATTAGAGCCGTTTTTGATAACTGAAATCAAACATTATTTAGATCTTATTGATTAGATTATCCATTTCCGTACATTCGAAGTGTTTACGGTCATCCTGGTGTTTTTAATATAAAAAAATGCATTTCTCATATTTTTAAAAACGCATGTGCGTCTGAAAGTAACAGTTATGGAATCGAGTTTTAGTCCGTTTTCAGAGGGTATTTCACCATTTCAAAGTCACAGACTCATGTTTCTCTCAATTGTAACTTTATCCAAATGTGTTTCAGGTTTGTAAATTAACTAAACGTAGTTTCACCATTTCAAAGTCACAGACTCATGTTTCACTCAATTGTAACTTTATCCAAATGTGTTTCAGGTTTGTAGATTAACTAAAGTTCGTGTTAATTTCCACGGGTTGAAACTAGGGTATGTCCCTTTAACACAAATATTAAAATATATGTTTATACAGGATTGGCGCTCGCGATTAGAGCAACACTATACCGACATATATCAGATTTGTTTTTCTTATAAATCATATTTAGACAGTATTTCTGTTGAAATATAGAATTTCTTTAACGAGACTGCGCATTGCTTCTAATAGATTATTAACTGAGACGAGAAGATGGACAAAACCTAACCCAATTGCACTGGACAATCGTAAATGTGTTATTTGTAATTTAATAGAAGATGAATTCCATTTTATACGTGTCTGCCCTATGTATAAATCTATCAGACATTACATACCCAAATATTACAAAAATAACCCTAATATGTTCATATTTATAGAACTGTTAAATAACAACAATGAAAGAATAGTAAGATGGTTAGCTTTGTATTGTTTTAAATACTTTGAAAAAAGAAACATAATTGTGTACAATTAAGTTGTTCCTACATGTGAATTGTGAATACTGAAGTAAAAAGTTTTATATATATATATATATATATATATATATACTCATGACATTTATGTATAGATTTTATTCTTATATAGCTTTTTTAATGCGAAACCCTGAATAAACCAACATTTGACAACTATTCGTGTTTGTTGATGCTGTTACATGTATACTGGCAATGACATTTTAAATAAGACAAATGTATTTAATATGTGTGTGTGTGTGTGTGTGTGTGTGTGTGTGTGTTTTGTGTGTGTGTGTTTTGCGTGTATATATATATATATATATATATATATATATATATATATATATATATATATATATATATATATATATATACATACACGCGCGCACTCGCGCGCGCGCACACACACACACACATAAAATGTTAGTTGAAAATGTATTACAATGGACGCAAATTTAGGACTATCTTTTAAAATACTCTTTGTGAAGATGAAAGGGGACAGACATGAAACATATATGATGATATGATGATGAATAAACAGCTTGTTAAAGAATGGAATACTGATTATACAGAGAAGGTAAAAAAAAAAATGTATATAGCATCAAGATTCTCATGTACACTAGAAAATCGTGACGTTTTACACAACTCTAGAATACAGACGGGGAATGGTAACATGTGGTGACAATTTTATGGCGCAACAACAACTTTTAAAACACTGTTGTGTTTACTTTTCAAGGTCATCACGTATATTAAAAAAAGCAACAAAAAAACCAACCCCAAAAACACTATAGAAAAAGATCCACCTATTTATCAGAATTAAAAAAAAACACAACAACAACCGAAGATTCAATCAGAGGAACATGGACTGGCTTTCAGTGAGGCTAAAACAATTGTGTACGATGCAATATTAGTCTATTCGTATTGGTGTTAGGGGGAAGTGTGCATAAAAGGGTCTGTTCGGTTCATATTCGATCCCACCCCCCCCCCCCACCCCCTCCCCCCGATCCAGACCAAGCTGTGCCACAGAATCAACAACAGTTGTATACAAAATGTAAAAACAAATATAAAACAATTATATTATCTTTGACATTTCTAATTTCCAGAGATCTATATAATTGATTTGTTATTATGCCTATGGTTTTTTTTTTACCAAAGCTGTAAAATATTTTGTTATTTTGTCACAAAACATTTTTCCAAAGAACAAATAATGTCGTTTAACACATTTGTTTGAATTGCACCGGGCCCACACCTACGAATTAGTGGATGATAAAATTATAGTGCATAAAGGGCTGAATTCAGGAAACCTGGGGGTTTTTTTCTTGAACGCAGATGTTTTAGCTTTTTAAATGTATGTACACGCGTTTAAGACAAAAACAGGCTGTGTAAAATCCAGCCATTCATCTCTTCTTCTTCTTTTTTGTCAATTACAGAGATATGGAAATGATAGCGTGCCATCACACGTAAGGTCTAACATGTTATTAGTTGGAAGAAGGGAAACACTTCAAATGTCCCTGTTTAATATCAGATGTGTGGAATTGAAATACACGTTTTCAACAGTGAAATATTCCACGAAGAGAGGAAATAATGTGACACCAACTCTTGAAGAAGCGATTCTGATGCGATTCTGATGCTGACCCTTCTATTCGAATATGCTATTTTTCCGAGACCTTCTGTCATTATGTAGCAACAACGAACATACAGTATTGATTAATCCCTTTACACTAAATAATGTGCATGGATTTTATCGAAAAAAAAACAAA
>NC_054712.1:34220255-34242755 GCF_016097555.1 Gigantopelta aegis
AATCAAATTTTTTTTTTTAATTTTTAAAATTGGGTTTTATTTATTTTGATTGCTTTCCCACCCTTTTTCTTGGGAAACCCCAACGAAATGCTTTTTCCCACAGTATCAAACACCCCCATCCCGGCCGCGAAATACACAAGGGGCCGGTTTGAATTTGAAATGTTTTTTGGGAATTGTTAAAATTTGTGTTTCAACCCTTAAAGGGAATTTTTCTTTTTTTTTTTTTAAGGGCTTGGTTCTAGTATTTTCACGGCAACCCGGAAGGGAAAGAGAAGGAGGGAGGGAGGAAGAAGGGGGGAAGAGGGAGGGGGAGAAAAATCGAGAAACCCAGAGGACCAACACCCGGAAAGGAGGGGGGAGGGGAGAATTTTACGGCAAACAGGAAGAAGGAAAGAGGGAAGAGAGAAAAGAAGGAGAGAGAAGAAGAAGAGAGAGAGAGAGGAGAAAGGGAAGAAGAGAACAAAAGAAGGAGAACAGAGAGAGAAGGAAGAGAGAGAAGAAGCATCTATCTCTGTGAAATAGGGGCGGAACGTAGCCCAGTGGTAAAGCGCTCGCATGAGGTTTAGGATTTTGCCTAATTTTAATCAACATTAACTGATCTAAAATATCATAAAAATTAGAAAAACCCACGAAAATAATACTTACCGGTTCAAATATGAACTTTATTTTATGTATTTATAAAACATTTAAGTCAATCTGTATGAGTAAAAATTATAAACTTGTACCCACTCAACGTGGGTTTTTTTCAAAAATTAATCCAGTAGTCTAAAGGTTATATAATTATACATGTATACGCTTTCATTCCTGACACCTATTCCAAAACAGTCTGACATTGATCCATCCGACCCATAACATCTAAGAACAGCGAGCCTGTTCAGTTACGATATTATGGAGAGCGTGTTTTTCGTACTTCATTAAATTTTAACGTACATTGTGCGGTATGTTCTACCGATATGTTTTTATTATCATCGTGATGGCGAGACGTAGCCCAGTGGTAAAGTGCTCGCTTGATGCGCGGTCGGTTTGGGATCGATCCCCGTCAGTGAGCCCATTGGGCTATTTCTCGCTCCAGCCACTGCACCACGACTGGTACATCAAAGGCCGTGGTATGTGCTATCCTGTCTATGGGATGGTGCATATAAAAGATCCCTTGCTGCTAATCAAAAAGAGTAGCCCATGAAGTGGCGACGGCGGGTTTCCTCCCTCAATATCTGTGTGGTTCTTAACCATATGTCCGACGCCATATAACCGTAAATAAAATGTGTTGAGTGCGTCGTTATTATTATCATCATCGTAGGAGGGGAATTTTATATCAGATTACGGGGGAACTGAAGTCGATTTCATAGAAATATTAAATATAGGAAGGAGGATTGTACATTCGATCTCGAAGATGGAATTTGATGAGCGCCAAGACATAAAGCTGTTATTTTAAGTGGACATTTTCATTGCCTTTAATACCTTTATACCCGGGCTTGCAGACGATACATAACATTTGTTAATACTAATTATTTTGTAACGACACAATAGACACAAAATATAAGATCAATAACCATCCTTCCGTGCTTTGTCTGACAACTACAGCCATGACGTCATCACTGGTGTCTTATCGTTATTACATGTCATGTACACCAGTCCTGGTTTTCCTTTGTACATGTTATTTTTATGTCTTGATCGTTCAGCTGTTGCTGTTAAAGGTCCTATCTCGAGTTTTCGGCGATTGCTAAAGGCGACGCCACACGGTACGAGTGTATCATGCGAGAATAGCCGACTGTACAGCAACCAATCTCTCTCTCTCTCTCTCTCTCTCTCTCTCTCTCTCTCTCTCTCTCTCTCTCTCTCCGTCTCTCTATCTCTCTCACTCACTCTCACTATCTCTCTCACTCACTCTCTCTCCTTCTCTCTCCCTCTCCCCCCCCCTCTCTCTCTCTCTCTCTCTCTCTCTCTCTCTCTCTCACTCTCACTTTCTCTCTCTCATCCTTTCTCTCTATATCTCTCTCTCTCTCTTTCTCTCTCACTCACTCACTCTCTCTATCACTCACTCTTACTCTCTCACTCCTTCTCTGTCTCTGTCTCTGTCTGTCTGTCTGTCTGTCTGTCTCTGTCTGTCTCTCTCTCTCTGTCTCTCTCTCTCTCTCTCTCTCTCTCTCTCTCTCTCTCTCTCTCTCTCTCTCTCTCTCTCACTCTCTCTCTCTCTCTCTCCGCTATCCAGATGCCGAACCCGGGACAGACATGCTCGAAACTTCGTGGTATATGAGCATTGGAAAGGTTACACACACACACACACACACACACACACACACACACACACACACACACACACACACAAACACACACACACAAACACAAACACAAACACACACACAGACACACACACACAAACACACACACACACACACTCACACACACACACACACACACACACACACACACACACACACACACAGCAACCAGTGTATATGATTTAAGAATGAAATTCATTAAAATATATATATTACCATAGACGTCCAAGCGTTTTCAAACTTACACAGCTATTAGCGTCTGACAATGACAAATAACATAATAATCTCGAAAAATAGTTATTTAGAGCAAATGTCGTTATAGATCAGGTACTGGAGCAAGCTGTTAATATTAACATTACTTCTATTTATTCAGTATAGTACTACATGTATATTAAACCAATAATACATGTATATCTCAGTATAATTAATAATGATTTGTATGTGTTAAATAATATAAGGCAATAGAACCTTAATTTATTATTATTATTATCATCATCATCATCATCATCATCATCATCATCATCATCATCATCATTATTATTATTATTATTGACTAAATCACTCTCCACCATAATCATGTATATATTTATTATTTTATTGTACATTGTATTATGCTGATAAGTTGTAAAACCTTAATGAATGAATGAATGTTTATCGACACCCCAGCAATAAAAATACATCGGCTATTGGGTGTCAAACTATGGTAAATGCAAAAACAATGTGATGATCAACATCAATATAAAAATTCAACAGTTAAATTAAAACACAGACTAAAGAACTGTGCAAAACTACAAATATCACAGATATATAAAATTAAAAGTCAGTATCGCATAAAAATTGTAATACAAATTCTGGATGGAATCGAAATGATTCCATCACATTTGTTTTTCCAAATAAAAAAAAAATCGAATTTCTTTGATATGAGGACACTCCACCAAAATGTAGCGTACCGTCAGAATACACTGACAGTGCTCACACTGAGGTGGAGAATCCCTCTTCAAAATAAATGAATGGGTCAAGTATGTATGACCAATGCGAGCACGACACAAGACTATTTCATCCGTCCTGTACTGTCTATAGGAGGACTGCCACTCTCCCAAGACTGACTTGATAGCATGAAGCTTGTTTGCAACCGTGCCATCCCAATAATGTTGCCAAGTCGAAAAGACAAATTGGTTAATACTATGTTTAAAATCAGTATACGGTACACCAACCCTGGCATGAGGCAACTCCAAAGCAGACTTGGCAGCAGAATCTGCCTTTTCATTACCCCTGATGCCAACATGGTTGGGCACCCAACAAAATATAATAACTTTATTGGCAATAGATAAAAAGACACACTTTCGTATCACCATCCCAATTAAGGGGTGGTCCAGCTTCATATTGCGTAAAGCTTGGAGACACGAAAGTGAGTCAGCAAAAATAATAAATTTGGATGCAATCGAATCTTTGATTTCTTCTAAGGTTTTAAAGACTGCCCAAACTTCAGCACTAAAGATCGATGCCGAGTCAGGCAGTCTCATGGAAAGGGTTGTTTCTGATGGGAAAAACTGTAGCACAAGCCATAGAATTGCCATCCCGAGATCCATCTGTATACACAGGAATGTAATCACGGTACTGGTCTTGAATTTCCATGAAAAACTGTTTATAAACAACAGAATCTGTACAATCTGTCTTCAGATGCGCCAGATCAAACACAATTTTAGGTGATTTAATACACCAAGGTAGTAAAACAAAATATGAAGGAGTTTCTAAAGTGTCAGTTAAGTCAATGTTGGAAAGCGAGAAAAAACGCTTAATGCGAAGACCAATGTACGAATAGCATTTAGCCTTGCATCAAACAACTTCATATATTTGTTATCAAACACCGCATCATGTGTTGGATGTTTCGGTAATGATTTAATCTTGGTTGCATGCTGCAGAAAAAGCTTTGCACGCCTAGCACCAAAACAAGATTCGTGTGTTGTAAAACCTTAAAGCAATAAAGAACTTGAACTTGTCGTCGAGGCACTCGTATCGAGTGACGTCTCTTTAAGATGATGTTGACCATCTGATACCTTGTACGACTGAAATTACATGTTAGATATATTTTCTAAATAAAATATTAGTGGTATATATATTAGGATAAAAAATAAACTCTGACCTAGTGCAAATACTAGGACGATCAGAAACACGTTTAATGTACCACTAATATTTTATTTAGAAAAATATATTTAACATATATATGTACAAAAGTATTGGGATACCAAATATAGTTTTGGATATTTAAAATTATTAAAGAGACATACCCTAGTTTTTAAACACTAAGTCAGATTTTTTACTATTAGAGCCGTTTTTGATAACTGAAATCATACTTTACTTAGATTTTATTGTTTAGCTTATCCATTTCCGTACATTCCAAGTGTTTTTGGCCATCCTGGTGTTTTTAATTTCACAAAATGCATTTCCCATATTTTTAGAAACGCACGTGCGTCTGAGAAGTAACAGTTATGGAGTCGAGTTTTTGTCTATTTTTAGAGGGTATTTCACCATTTCAAAGTCACAGACTCATGTTTCACTAAATTGTAACTTTATGCAAATGTGTTATAGGTTTGTAGATTAACCAAACTTTGTGTGCATTATCATGGGCTGAAACTAGGGTCTGTCCCTTTAAGTCTATCAGAAATACATTGAATATACAGACACTGATACTCTAGACCAGAAACTGTATTTAACACCAGTGTTCGAGATTAACGGTATCCCGATATCCCGGGGATACCAGGATTTAATTTTGGATACCAGACTTCAAGAACCCAGTATTCAACTGGGATACTGCCCGAAAATTTTAATCTCGAACACTGAACACGTAATACTAGTCGTTCCAAGTTGATTTTAGTCGGGAAATCTTACAATGCAGCAAACTCAGGAGAGTCCCTTTAATTATAGTTTGAGACAGAACAGCGGCAGATTCACATAGGAAGGAAATGTTTTATTTAACGACGCACTCAACACATTTTATTTACGGTTATATGGGAAGGGAATGGAATGGTTTATTTAACAACGGACTCAACACATTTTATTTACGGTTATATGGCGTCAGACATATGGCTAAAGACCACACAGATCTATAGAGAGGAAACCCGCTGTCGCCACTTCATGGGCTACTCTTTTCGATTCGCAGCAAGGGATCTTTTATATGCACCATCCCACAAACAGGATAGTACATACCACGGCCTTTGATATACCAGTTGTGGAGCACTGGCTGAACCACTAAACCCTATTCTCTCTCACCAACAACTAACGCACTGTCCTGGACAGACAGCCCAGATAGCTGAGGTGTGTATGCCCAGAACAGCGTGCTTCAACCTTAATTGGATATAAGCACGAAAATAGGTTGAAATGACATGAATACTGTCTGTGTGAAGGTAACGGAAAAGCTTTGTTAGTGCTCGTATATATGCAAAACGTTTTGTGGTTCCCTCAAGCTACGGATTGTTTTCCTAATCACTCCAAACGTTAGCTACCGGCCTTGGTGGCGTCGTGGTTAGGCCATCGGTCTACATGCTGGTAGGTACTGGGTTCGGATCCCAGTCGAGGCATGGGATTTTTAATCCAGATACCGACTCCAAACCCTGAGTGAGTGCTCCGCAAGGCTCAATGGGTAGGTGTTAACCACTTGCACCGACCAGTGATCCATAACTGGTTCAACAAAGGCCATGGCTTGTGCTATCCTGCCTGTGGGAAGCGCAACTAAAAGATATATTGCTGCTAATCGGAAAGAGTAGCCCATGTAGTGGCGACAGCGGGTTTCCTCTCAAAATCTGTGTGGTCCGTAACCATATGTCTGACGCCATATAACCGTAAATAAAATGTGTTGAGTGCGTCGTTAAACAAAACATTTCTTTCTTTTTGCCAAACGTTAGCGAACACCATTTGGAAAGTAATTCTCGGCAGTTCCCAAGTTTGACTTTTTATACAAAACAGTCAGTTTAAAGGGACATTCCTGAGTTTGCTGCAATTTTTAAGACGTTATCGACTAACAGATACATTTTAACAATTATAATTACATATCAAATATATTTTTCTGCATAAAATATTAGTGGCTGTATATTAAACTTGTTTCTGATCGTTCTAATATTTGTACTCGGTTAAATTTCATTTTATTTCCTAAAATATAGTTTTTCCGTACGTACGAAATTAATTGAAAACAAAATCCATTTTGGGCTTCTTAGAAATATTAAGACGACCAGAAACACATTGAATATACAGACACTGATATTCTAAACAAGAAAATATATTTAATATGTAAGTTTAATTGTAGAAATATTTTATTAGTTGGAAATATCTTACAATGGAGCAAACTCAGGAATGTTCCTTTAACATTCACACAAAACGGTTTAAGATTTTAAACCCCACCCATGCTGGAACTATAAACTTACTTTAGAAAGAGGTAAAATGTATATATATATATATATATATATATATATATATATATATATATATATATATATATATATATATATATATATATATGTTCCTTTGATAATAATTCACTTTGATATTCATTGATCAATTCAAAAACCGTAATTATATTGGCAGAGTTCTCGTTACGAATTATACTAGTTATAGCATTTATATGCCCTGCTTCAGTCAGCCATGACTTAGCATGTATATGAGTGGGCAGTCAAAAACAAAATGTCCCAACTGCCCAAGATGTCCCAATTGCGACATCGTGGGTTGGATGTCCCAATTCTAACAATTATGTACCGAATCAGCACAAAATGTCCCAACTGCTGACTAGTGTGTTGAAGCAGAAAAACAACCGAATAACAGTACATATACGTATGTACTGATGTATTGATGTATGTATCTATGTATGTATTGATGTATGTATCTATGTATGTATTGATGTATGTATCTATGTATGTATTGATGTATGAATATCTATATATTGTATGTATGTCGAGGTTGACTAGTACATACATAGATATTAACGCACTGGCGCAGGGGATAATTAAATCCTTTCTGGCCTCAAAAATGGTCCCATGCCGTTGTTGGGACTCGAACCTGTGGCACCGATTCGCCCGCAAATTGCAAGACTAACCACGATACACTCTGAGCTATCGAAGCTTCCATAAAAAGGAAGCTTCTTTAACTCAACCATATGCATGGGGCCTACAATCTACGCGGTCGATCCCGCTTACGTACATGAAACAGTGGGCAGACCTGGCACTGGCTAGTATGTATTGATGTATGAATATCTATATATTGTATGTATGTCGAGGTTGACTAGTACATACTATGTATTGATGTATGTATGTATTGATGTATGTATGTATGTATTGATGTATGTATGTATGTATTGATGTATATATGTATGTATGTATGTATGTATGTATGTATGTATGTATGTATGTATGTATGTATATATTGGTGTATGAATATCTATATTCATATGTATGTATGTCGAGGCTGATATTAACGCACTGGCGCAGGGGATAATTAAATCCTTTCTGGCCTCACAAATTGTTCCATGCCGTTTCTGGGACTTGAACCTGTGGCACGGAATCGCCCGCAAATTGCAGACTAACCACGATGCGTTCTGAGCTATCCAGACATCCATAAAAAGGATGCTGTTTAACTCAACCACATGCATGGGGCCCATAATCTACGCATTCTATTCCGCTTACGTGCATGACACAGTGGGCAGACTTGCACTGGCTAGTATGTATTAATGTATGACTATCTATATATTGTATGTATGTCGAGGTTGAATGTTACATACATAGCTATTAACGCATGTATGTATGTATGTATGTATGTAAAGTTAGTGTTTTGCTTTGTTTAACGACACCACTAGAGCACAGTGATTTATTAATCATCGGCTACTGGATGTCAAACATATGGTACATTAGTACAAAGGGATCTTTTATATGCACCATCCGACAGACAGGATAATACATACAAATGCCTGTGATATACCAGGTGTGTGTATGCGTGTGTGTGTGTGTGTGTATGCGTGTTTGTGTGTGTGTGTGTGTGTGTGTGTGTGTGTGTGTCTGTGTGTGTCGGGTAGGCCAAAAAACCGCACTGAACTTTAACATCTCATATATCAAAAAACACATTTTGAAACTTTCTAAAAATTTACATGATTAAAGACATGGATGCCCGTTATTGGCTAAAATTTCACGTTGATATATCCAGTAGTTTTTAAATAAGGCAAAAATAAACATTTAATATTGAAAATCGCAGTTCCGGAATGTAAGAATGTCATTTTACCATTAGTCTACTCGAACAGATAATCAATGGGTCCTCCATTTTCCCTACAGACAGCTCGTAGTCGCTTTTTCCAAGATGAAATGCAGCTCTGAATCTCCTCAAGGGTGATCATTTTCCAACTTTCCTTGATTTTAGTCTTTAGTTCCTCTTCAATGAACTCATCCATTCGACCTTCGTATACGTTCTCACTCAGTGAATTCCACATGCAATAATCAATCGGATTACAGTCCGGACTTTCTGGCGGCCATTCATCCTCCTTTATGAATGCTGGTGCTGCATCCTCCAAATGTTGCGGAATTCGATGACTGGTATGCGAGGTTGCCACATATTGTTGAAAGATAAAGTCATTGTCAGGGTATGAACGTGTGCAGTCTCGGAGCAGTCCACGATTAAGTAACTTAATGTAATTCTCAGAACTGACTTTAGTCGTCTTAGTGTCAACAAAATGTATCCGCGTTTTTGCACGCCAGGAAACTCCTGCAGAGACCATCACTTTGTTCGTAAACCGTCAAGTTTCATGATACAGTCGCTTGACAGAAATGTCTTTCTTCCTTCTGCCGTACACTCGATCATTCTGGCGATTGCGAGCAATCTCAACAGTGAAGTCCTTCTGGTCCGTGAAAACCATTTTCTCAACGTCTTTTGTGGAATATTTATCATCTAGCTTATTGTATCTCGTTTTCCTCTTCTGTTTTACTTTCTCGTCTCGTGGTGAAACTCGTATCCTCTTATAAGATTTCAAGCTTTTTTGTCATTCTCCGAACTGAAGTGTGGGATACCCCAAGATCAGACGCACCGTGTCTCTGTGACCTGTGGGCTACTTGGATTGTCCTACTGGGAGCAGATAGCTTCCTCCACATGCTGAACATTCTCTTGTGTGCATGCTGTTTTAGGTCGGCCACTTCCTCCTGGATTGTCCTCCTGGGAGCAGACAGCTTCTTCCACATGTTGAACATTCTCTGGTGTACATGCTGTTTTAAGTCGGCCACTTCCTCCTGGATTGTCCTCCTGGGAGCAGACAGCTTCTTCCACATGTTGAACATTCTCTGGTGTACATGCTGTTTTAGGTCGGCCACTTCCTCCTGGATTGTCCTCCTGGGAGCAGACAGCTTCTTCCACATGTTGAACATTCTCTTGTGTGCATGCTGTTTTAGGTCGGCCACTTCCTCCTGGATTGTCCTCCTGGGAGCAGACAGCTTCTTCTACATGTTGAACGTTCTCTTGTGTACATGCTGTTTTAGGTCGGCCACTTCCTCCTGGATTGTCCTCCTGGGAGCAGACAGCTTCTTCCACATGTTGAACATTCTCTTGTGTGCATGCTGTTTTAGGTCGGCCACTTCCTCCTGGATTGTCCTCCTGGGAGCAGACAGCTTCTTCCACATGTTGAACATTCTCTTGTGTGCATGCTGTTTTAGGTCGGCCACTTCCTCCTGGATTGTCCTCCTGGGAGCAGACAGCTTCTTCCACATGTTGAACATTCTCTTGTGTGCATGCTGTTTTAGGTCGGCCACTTCCTCCTGGATTGTCCTCCTGGGAGCAGACAGCTTCTTCCACATGTTGAACATTCTCTTGTGTGCATGCTGTTTTAGGTCGGCCACTTCCTCCTGGATTGTCCTCCTGGGAGCAGACAGCTTCTTCCACATGTTGAACATTCTCTTGTGTGCATGCTGTTTTAGGTCGGCCACTTCCTCCTGGATTGTCCTCCTGGGAGCAGACAGCTTCTTCCACATGTTGAACATTCTCTTGTGTGCATGCTGTTTTAGGTCGGCCACTTCCTCCTGGATTGTCCTCCTGGGAGCAGACAGCTTCTTCCACATGTTGAACATTCTCTTGTGTGCATGCTGTTTTAGGTCGGCCACTTCCTCCTGGATTGTCCTCCTGGGAGCAGACAGCTTCTTCCACATGTTGAACATTCTCTTGTGTGCATGCTGTTTTAGGTCGGCCACTTCCTCCTGGATTGTCCTCCTGGGAGCAGACAGCTTCTTCCACATGTTGAACATTCTCTTGTGTGCATGCTGTTTTAGGTCGGCCACTTCCTCCTGGATTGTCCTCCTGGGAGCAGACAGCTTCCTCCACATGTTGAACATTCTCTGGTGTGCATGCTGTTTTAGGTCGGCCACTTCTTCCTTCCCTCTCAGTGGATCCTGTACTTTCAATTTTTTTTTTATCAGTCTGTTTACTGATGATGTATCCCACCTCTTTCCGGGAAATTCCTTTATGGTTCGTGCACCGCGCCAACCTTTCTCAGTGACACAAGTCGCAATTAAGTCCTTATCCGAACTCGAGAGTACCATCTTGGATGTGATGTGATGTGATGAAAACCAAGACTACAATGGCTAAAATCATTTATTTTCCAGTCCCACTACTTTTGTCTATTTACACCCCAGCCAGACGACATTCCCAGACGAAACTTGGTTGACAAAACACAACACAACACAACACAATTCAATACAATAAAAAACTAAATAATATCTTTATTGCAATGTTTCTATTTTCACACTGATAAATGTCAAGGATAAATGTTGCCATGAAAAAACAAAAACATACAGAAACTAGTTATACCTACAAGAGATGAAACAGGATGATAACAGTATTGCAGCTAAAAAGTCTAGCTACCGGTTAAAATATACACTTTAAATGCATTATATTAATTTTTACAAAGTACACCCACACACATACCCACACACATCTGCATTTGATTCGTATATATATATATATATATATATATATATATATATATATATATATATATATATATATATATATATAGATCACCATCGAGGGGCAAGACAGTGCTCTGTTTGTTTGTCATGCACCATAATACAAACTTTGGATTAAATAAGTCAATACATAAAGAAATTGAAAATTGTCATTTATTTTTGATATATATGACGAGATAAGAAAAACATCATTATTACGTAATGAATTCAAATAGATATCAACATGAAAGGTTGAACTACTGTTATATAATACATGTCATATCACTACATAATGTAAACATGCAATATAACATTATAAACATTACGTAATCCTTATGTAAGGAATTGACATATAACAAAGATGGGGTATAATATTACGCCAACATATAGATGAGCAGACTGGAATGGATGCAAAGAGACAGATCCAATCTGATCAGCTATATCCCCCATCCACTGAATCTTGCCCCAAATGATTTTTAACAATAAGTGACGGCGTGTCATAACCGATCCACCTTATAGTCATCGTGCATAGACTTTTATATCTACTTGAACCAAATTATATCCTACAACATATCCAGCTATACATATATGTAATCAATTATACTTATGATCATGTACAAAAACATCACCTTCAACATGTACATATAACTCATGATGTATGTAAATTACACATGACATTCTAAACCAAAATCCAGACGCCCATGTCCCCATGGATTTACCAACATCCAAAGCCAGTAGACGTGCGTATATCACTAAATATCCACATAGGTACTACGTGTACAGTTTCCAACTGAAACAAACCAATACATGCAGGAGAGCCGTTATCAACATCTAGAGGCCCCTGTCCCCATGGATGTTTACAACCCCACTGTTCATAAGTGTCCATATTGTAATCAAAGAAATAAATGAAAATACACACATTTGGTACACATCCAGAGGCCCATGTCCCCATGGATTACTAGATTACCAATTGTCACATATAATAAATCCATACTGAAAAAAGTTTCACAATTCCATAATCCTGAGGCCCCTGTCCCCATGGATTTGTCATTGTCATTTTGGAATTTTAAACATTTAAATCGCTGGATCGTATATGATCTGAAGAAATAACTAAATGTCATAAATATAGAGAGACTGTCCTCATACTTGTATCATTGGAATTCGTACATATTTCTTAAAGGCGTCGGACTTCCATCTCCCCATTACTTGTATACGTTCCTCACTGATACCCTGGCTTGCTGCAGTGGTAGCCACACCTATCCTGAAACTATGCGCTTTGTATGCGTTAGGGTTACAACCAGACCAGCGCAATGACAATCTTAATTGTTTTGTAAAATATTGCCGAGAAATAGGTGTGCCGTCCATGAAAGAAAATAAAGGCTCTGCTAGGCATTTATGTTGGCGTACAGCTAAGTATGCTCGAATAGCCTTTACCGGGCAATGTGATTTATCATTCTTTATCACTGACAAAATGTTTGATGGACCATTGCTGTGTTTGAAATGACGAAAAGTAATATCGATACTGTTTTCAGTAACCACTACATGTTGTCTGTGCAAATAATGTTGGTTGGTTGAACCCGTCATTGTTATCTCCCCAATTCGAAGAAATGCGTGAATAGCTAAACAAAAACATGTTGGTTGGTTGCTGTTACACATGAAAAGCATCTGGTGGCAAAGAAGGAATCAGTGGTATGATCTAAAGACTCTATTAGAGCTTTCAAGATATTAGGAGTGATTGGCAATCGAGAATCGACTGATGATCTTTGTTTTTGGAACCCTGATAACATTTTTTTAATAATAAAATGTTGAGTTATATCTTCATAATGACCCAATTTAAAGATATATCCTAATGCTGAATTATATGTTGCCATTGTTGAAGCAGCCAGATTTTGTTCGTAACAATGAGCCATAAAAAGGGCTAAATGTTGAACATTGGGTGGCAGAGGATTGACAGCATCACCAATACTATTGTGAATAAACTCACGGTATAGTTTAAAAGTGTGCTTGTAAGCAGCTGTTGTAGTATCAGAGATAGCACTCGCTAACAAGTGATTGGCTGTTGAAGTTAAATCCTCAGTAACTCTGGTGCACATGGGATGGCGTCTGGATCCACGTGTGGAAACTGACTGTGAAACTCTTCTGCAACCGAGAAAGATAGTCTGCAGCTATGTTATATAATCCTGAGATGTGGACAGCTTTAAACAAAATATTATGTTTCAAAACGTTCACCAAAAATCTGACGTGTGTTTGTTGATAATAAATACTACTGCAATGTTGTCTGTATGAAATTGGATGCATCTGTTTTTTTAGCTGTGTGTACCACAATTCGATAGCTATAATGATGGGAAGAAACTCCCTGACAGTAATGTGATATTTGAGCCAATTGGTTGGAAAAACCTCAGCAAACCACTGGGATCCAAGGAAGCCCCCAAATCCGATATTACTCGCATCTGTATACATGTGTAAAGTATCTGATGACTCAAATTTATCAGACAAGAAAAAAGCACGACCATTAAAATGCTCTAAGAATAAACCCCAGGCCTTCAAATCCAATCGAATAAATGAACACATCCTTGAATGAAAAACTTATTTTCAAGAATCCACTGAAGGGTGGTACTAAATCTTTCAAACAACTGACATGAATAACTCAAACCCATTGGAAGGGTGCGATCATAATAAAATTTGTTTTCAACAGAAAAACCCAACAGATTATAATCATCTGGGTGTATGGGAACAATACGATATGCGTTTTGAATATCAGCTTTTGCCATCAGAGTACCTTGACCTAGCTTTTTTACATAGTTAATTGCTGTGTCTACCGTCTGATAACTGACCCTGCAAAATTGAGGATCTATTCCATCATTGACTGATGAACCTGGAGGATAGGATAAATGATGAATAACTCTGTATTCATTTGGGTTCTTTCTTTGAGACCAAACCAAGTGGAGAAATTTGAAAGTTTGCCAATGGAATTTGATCAAAAGGTCCAGCCACCCTAAAATGTTCCAGCTCAACTTCAATCTTCCTTTTTAAAATGTCTGTTTTGCCACTGACAGACTTGAGATTTGAACAAAAAGTGCATTGTCTTTTTCCAGAAAAAGGGATACGAAAACCAGACTTGAAACCTGTAACCAAGAATTCTTTTTCGGATTGATTATAGCCATTGAAATAAAATTCCAGTCTTTGATCATTCACTGGAGTTGGAACACATGAATTTGAAGAGCAGGAAAGTGTTTGCAACTCACGATATGCTGTTTGCAGTATTTGGCCCTTGTTTGGGTTTTGCCGATTTAAATTGGTGACTTTGAGATTTTGATTCTCCTCTTGAATTAGTTGAGCATTTGTACCTTTCATGGGAACCTGAAACAAATTGTCAGATGTATGGGTATGGACAGGACTGTCCCCGCATGCAATTCCCCCCTGTGTTATTGTAGCTGTGACAATAGATTTTTTCCCTTTTGGACTTCTGGTATCTTTTAGAATTGGGACGAAAGGACTGCATGGTATTTTTGGAGTACAGTTTTGATTGTAATCCTGCAGCTAGAGTTTCAAGATAAAGCTCAGTATTGACTTCTGCCCATGGACAATCACCCGCCACTGCCTAAACGTTTTATCATAGGCAATTGCTGCCTGGTCATTAGTTTCTTCTGCAATAGCTTGGAGCCTCAATGCATATTGCATAAGATTTTCCCCCTCTTTGGGGTATTTTTTTGCAGTACAAAGCCCCAAAAAGATGGAACGCCGACATCCATTGCATTAGCGAAGTGATATGTTTTGCACTTGGTACCTTTACCATTGACAAAGTGCCATATTTTATTTCAGTGGTAAATCTGTCCTCTTGAGAGGGATGCAGTAGGAGGCCAAAATCAACATATTCATTGGCCCAAATTTTATTTTTTATTTTTTGATCGACACCTAAGCCAACAGGCTTGGTCACGCTCCTTTTCGTGGATCTCTCATTATTCTGGTCTACATTTACCTGCAAATTAACTGAATCCTTACTTGTTAGGTGCTGAAAAATATCTGGTCCCACAGGCATAGATAATGGAGAATCTTCCTCCTTATCCGCATCCGCCCCACTAGTCTGATGTGTTTATGTATCTGGATTGGCTTGCAGAGCCTGCATCACTGATTTCGTAAGTGCTGAAATGGCGTCTTGTATGCACTGACTCACCACTGTCGGCAAATCTAGCCTACTAGGTCCTGGATCAGGTGTCCTTGATGTGTTCGCTCCCTTCTCTTTGGGTGGGTTGGCCACCCTCCGCCTTTTCCGCTGTGTGGGGTTCGTAGACATTATTATAATCAGGAGTAAGGCTGTAAATTATATCAAGTCAGATTAGTGAAAAATATATTTTTTGAATACATTATCCTGTGCAAGTTATCCTATAATATCCATGTCCATTCAGACAAAAATCCTCACAGAAAATCAACCATTTCTTTTACTAGTCTTGGAAACCAGACATATTCCCTAATCAAACGTTCTGTACAGATACCATCAACCGCTATGACTGTCATGGTAAAAACTGTAACTCTCTTTTATTACTTAAAACAGTACTAAAACCAACTGACTAGTTTTTAGAACATTACAGTGTAACTTATGGGAATAATTAATGTCTGATAATAAATAGGACTTCTATAAACCTAGTCAACAAATATGACTATGCATGTAACTCACGTAACTTTGGGGACAATTAATGTCTGATAATAAATACAAAGAAATGTTTTATTTAACGACGCACTCAACACATTTTATTTACGGTTATATGGCGTCAGACATATGGTTAAGAACCACACAGAGGAAACCCGCTGTCGCCACTTCATGGGCTACTCTTCTGATTAGCAGCAAGGGATCTTTTATTTGCGCTTCCCACAGGCAGGATAGCACAAACCATGGCCTTTGTTGAACCAGTTATGGATCACTGGTCGGTGCAAGTGGTTTACACCTACCCATTGAGCCTTGCGGAGCACTCACTCAGGGTTTGGAGTCGGTATCTGGATAAAAAAATCCCATGCCTCGACTGGGATCTGAACCCAGTACCTACCAGCCTGTTGACCGATGGCCTAACCACAACGCCACCGAGGCTGGTCAATAATAAATACAAGTTCCATACACCTAGTCAACAACTATGACTATAAATGTAATTCACTTGTGATTAACTACAAGTTCTATACACCCAGTCAACAACTATGACTATAAATGTAACTCACTTGTGATTAACTACAAATTCTATACACCTAGTCAACAACTATGACTATAAATGTAACTCACTTGTGATTAAATACAAGTTCTATACACCTAGTCAACAACTGGGACTATACATGTAATTCACTTGTAATTACACTATTAGCACAAGGCCACCCTGCAATACATATATAGATCCACACAGATGCATGTATATACATACATACACTGACAAAGCCATACATATACGAGAGTAATTTAGTGTATTAAAAAATATCAGCACATCCCACAATATGTCCAAGTTCTATACAGACCAATCAACCTATGACGGTATACTATAACTCACTTGTCTCACACATTCCAGAACAAAAGCTAACCTGATATTAACCTGATAATCAACAATTCTTTTTTTTTTCTTCTTTTTTTTTAGTGTTTTAATATTGCACCTCGAATACTACGATAGTATTTTAGAAAACCAATTTTCGAAAAATGAACACCATCCATACACAAAATATCATCAGAATTCTGCATCCCTTTTAACTTCCAATAATTAATGATGGGGTGTTTAGATCATTCCTGCTTCAGGAAAATATTTGCCGAGTGTATCCTCTCGTTATATTCCTGCACCGTGATATGCCGGGTATTTTGTCTAGGCACAAACTGCAACACTGTTATCTGAGAAATGCTGTGCTTGTGGATACACATTGTCAAAAAAGAGAGTAACCTTAAAACAATTACATCAACCTCCTCATATGAATCTAAATCATTGCCTCCTAAGTGCACAATAAGCCTTTTTGGTTGATTTTCTGTTATACCAATCTCGAAACATTTCAGGTGCTCATTTTGACAAACTCGTCCGCCACCAACTGCCGAAAACGAAATGGTGGGGCAGTCCACAATACCAAAGTTTTGTAAATTTTCTTCGATTAAATATTCCCTAAGACGTCTAATATGGGAACTCCCAATAAATAAAATTGACATCTCGACAATTAATCGTTAAATTTTTACAATATTATTTAGGAATCTACAAAAACAATAAAATACAAAACATTTTACCGTTTCTTTTTTGCGGAAATTGACAGAAAAGGATTCCTAATGCGCATGTGCCAATTTAACCAAACCTAAATTGTAACCGGGCCGCTGTCCCGTACTAAACTATTCTGTTAATGCGGATATATTATCGATATGACCTAAAAGCATTTATGTTGCACCATAAATATATTTATACATACATACATACATACATACATACATACATACATACAGTCAAACCTGTATATAACGGCCACTCAAGGGTCCTGACAAAAATGCCCGTTATGGATAGGTGACCCTTATATACAGGTTCAAAATTAGAACCCATATATTAAAACATAGCGCAACTGTCATAAAAAAGAAGACATACATGTGTTATAAATAAGATTTTTTTATTACATGAGATTGTCCATGTCAAAACAACACAATACAATGATAGTACACAAATAACACACCAATTTTGTTCATTCACTTTTGGATTGCTTCCCATAGCATTCCACTCGCATCGAAGACACACGTTCTTCTATATCCATGGTAGCACTTAGTATGTTACACCTACCATGAAATAGAGCAAACTATTTCAAGTAACTAACACACTTCTCCGCTTCTGTTATTAAACACACCTTTTGTTTCCTACTTTCAATCTCGCCTTCTTCAGTTCTATCATCATTTTCGTCACTATCATCACTTAGGCCCGATTCATTGCTATCCATTTCTTTCAAAAGAACCGATGCAGGTCTAGCCCAATCAACAACAGACTCGTCACACGTTTTGATGTGTTTATCACAGTCGGCAACTTCATGTAATGGCAACCCAAACAATTCCTTTGACTTGGCTATGATGGACAGGGGTACATCGTCGTCACCGTCGTCCTCAACGCTGTCGTCTCCGTTTGATGTATTCTCTTCGACACACTGAAATCCACACCTTTCAAAACACCTTTTAATTGCTGAAGATTCCACTTCTTTCCAGGAACTGTGAATCCAATAAATGGCCTGGAGGACATTGATATCTTTTAACAACTGTGTGTGCCACATTTGCTTTTATCTTGTTTCATGGCAGAAATAACGTGCTGCAGTTGACGCTTGCGGGATTTGAGTTTCATGGTCTGAATGATTCCTTGGTCCATTGGCTGGGATTTTGAAATTGTACTGGGAGGAAGAAAAGTAAGTTTAACATTAGAAAGTTCTACTGCTTGGTGGGAAGGCGCATTATCAACAAACAGGAGCATTTTTCTACTCTGACGTCTCATTTGTCGGTTGACTTTTTCTGTCCACCACTGAAACAAAGCACTGTTCATCCATGACTCGGGCGTTATTTTCTTAACGTGGATTTTTACATTTCCCTATTAGAAGAGCCGGAAGCTTCTCCCCTGTCATACTGGCGCACAACGCAAGGGTCAGCCTCTCTTTGGATCGCTTCCCACCAGCACATTCCTCTCTGATATATATATATATTGAAACCTCTCAAAATCGGACCCCCAAAACCGGACATTTTTCACGGTCCTTTTAAAAAAAATCTGTAAATAATTTAAACTCTCTATACCGGACATTTTACTTGATCCCGAGGGTGTCCGGTTTAGAGGGGTTTCACTGTGTGTGCATATATATATATATATATATATATATATATATATATATATATATATATATATATATATATATATATATGGCCACTCACCACCGAATTTATAAAACGTTAAACTGGAAATATATTTCCTGAATCCCCAGCAAACATTACCAAAGCCGCACGAATGGAATTAAAAATGCTACATTCCCCAAGTCAGATAAGTGTGTGCCATCGTGGCGAAACAGAGATTTCTCAGAAAAAGTTATGTATGGGTATTTAATAACATAACTCCAATTACTGAGTACAAACCTTTCTATCACCTTGTTGACACGTTTTCGAATTCTGTCAACTGCAAAATGCAGATACTGCACCATGCCAATAAACCATGTGGGCCAATGATACGCACCCTTAATAGACGAAAAAATGAACATTTGATAGTGTTAATCAACTCTACTGCTTTGACTGAGGTTACATCATTGGAGCCTAAATGTACAAGAACGTACTCTGGTGCACGATGATAATAAACTAAATTTTGAAAATAGATCTATCAAATTCCTGCCAACGCGTACCTCTCTTACATTTCCAGAACACCTTGGCACCTAAATCAAACTGTGACCGTGTAGCAGCAACGCGACCAGCCCAGTAAGGTATTGACGAACCGACAATCCATATGATCGACTCATTTCCTGTAAAACTTAAATAAATAGTAAACAAACAAATGATCAAATTCAAGGGTTAAGTAATCAATAGAAAATAAGTACCTCATTGCCTGTGCCTATAGGCGTTACATGGTGAACTATAGATGTACATTGATAATGTTCGATAATATGTTAAATAATAATCATGTATTTATTATAGATAGTTGTTAAATATTCACTGAATCATTTGCTTTGGTATGTAACGTGTTGGAAACTGGCAATCTAATGTACCTTTCAGAAGATAAACTTTTCCAACGACCCCATGTTTTAATGGTTTCATCGGGAATTCCCCACAGTGTGCACTCAGTTGCTGCACCAATTCTGAATGAGTGTGTTCTGACATGTCCCGTCTGAATTCCGCAAAATTGTAATGCTTTTTGCAGAACTGCGGAAAATTGGTACCTTGTAAGTGGCGTTCCATCAAAATGGACAAAAAGCTGTGGATTTTCAGCCCCTTTGCGCTACCCGATGAAGCTATGTAAGACTAAAACCGGGCACAGCAAAGTGTTTTCTCCAGTGCCTATTTTGAGGGTGGTGGAATATCTCCTTTGGTCCGTTTTTGATTCCATTAGAATCAAATTTATGTATCTATGGTGATGGCCATTAAATGTCACTTAATTTTACTGGTCTTATAGTTTTTTGCTTCTTATTGATAACTCCCCCACCCTAAGAAATCCATGAAACGCCAATGTAAAAGTCGATTTGAATAAAGCTGCTTCGTAAACAGATGAGCAAACTTTGGGAAGGACTGTTGTCAACTGTAATATAATAAGAGTTATGGGGGATCTAACATCTTTTCGGTGTGACTGTCGCCTTAAACCTTCTAAGAGTTTTGTAATAACTAAATCTTTAGTAGTGTCAGTTACCATGGTATATTTGTGAAAGTAAGATAGCCCAGATATATATGTTGTAATTGTGGCAGGCGAGAAACCTTGTAAGGAAAGGTGTGCAATGTAATTTACTAAGCAATCGACAGGAGCAGGCCAAACAATCTATAAGTTCTAAAATTTCAAAAATGCCTGAAAATTATTCAGTGCAGTGTTATGGGTTTTCCATGTTGTATCAGCCATATAGAAAGTCTGAGTAATCGCTCAGCCTCTGATTTCAAATGTATTGGTGTTGGAAAACATTCTGTGGGTGAGGCAAGTTCCCTGAATTTCTTGAACTGTAAACGAGAAATAGCATCAGCGTATAAGATTGTTTTCCCCGGGGATATGTATCGCCTTAAACAAAATATTATGTTTAAGGGTGAGCAAGACAAAGCGACGGACTAGTCACATTGACCGAGGATCATGACATGTTTTCTTCTTTATTATACTAACCACTGCTTTATTATCAATTCTTTATTCTCTTATTGGCTAACGAACTACCCCGGGACCCATATTCACAAAAAGGTGTAAATTTACGTCTACGGCTAGCACTTACGTCTGCCGTAGATTTACGTTTACGTGCAAGAAGCACCTTATTCTCAAAGACGGTCGTAAATGTAAACGTAATTTAGTTGGAAGTAAATCTACGATTTAACACTCTCACCGGGAAATAATAATATAAAAAATTAGAAACGAATGCTACCGGATAATAACAAATGCGCAAAACGCAATTTCGTTTGTCGTCTGCTAGTAATAACATCGCGAATGGCGAACCATGGCATTTTGGTATTGGTTAGGATCCGCGTTTTGGCACGAACTTGAGGACATTTCTTAAAAAGGAAAAGATAACTCAGGAGAAATTGGCCGAGTCGAAAACATCCGTTCGATCACCAACAAAAATATGTTCAATCCGTGGGCGTTCGCTATCGCAAACTGCTTCAATTATTGGAAATGCTGCTAGTTTCCGTAAATAATAGTAAATAACGGCGATCGTGCTTGATTTATTAAGTGAACACGACTTACGCGCAGCGTTAGTTGTAACCGAAGGCACTCTTATATTTACGTCCAACTTTACACGTAACCTTTTTCGTTGTTTCGTGAATAGCTCATCAGACGTAGATTTACGTTTACGTGTAAAACTAGGCTTACAGTGTTTTGTGAATATGGGTCCTGATATGGAGTGCCACCCAAACTAGAAAAAATTCTAAAAATGTAATATCACGCAAACGTTCAGACTGCCAAAAAGCAGGCCACTTATTATGAGCACAGGACCCGCCGTAGTAAATGCCAAAACCACCAGATGCACCACCTGCATTATTAGTTAAAAAAAAAAAAAAAAAACCCTCTATCTTTTCATTATCAACCCAAAGTGGATCCATCATGATTGTAACACCATGATAGCTCTATAAAAAATGGAGCCACATCTCTAAATCACTTTTTATATTAGCCATAATCTTAATTCTATGGTGACGTTTCATAATACCCTTTGTTGCACCAATTAGGCGTCTACAAAAAGCCGTACCAGGAGAAACAACTTGACATGTCAAATTCAACAGTCCTAACAAAAATTGAATTTCTTTTAAAGACACTTTTTTTCTTGTATAAATGTAACTTAATTGTTGTTGTAGTTGTTCCAATATCGAGTATATCGTGTCAATTTCTATGCCAGAAAAACAAGGTTTGTCGTTGGGCCTAATGTTTTTTTCAAATGTTACTCCCAAATCTTGACAGGTGGAAATAAATGAATTCAACGCCGTCTGACACTGGGCTGTGTTTGCCTTGCCTGCAAAAAGGAGGCCATCGAGATTATGCTGAATGTCCGTGTTGTTGGACACTCCAATGAATAGTGGTTGAAAAAATTTCAAAAAGTGCACAACTAATAGCTGCACTCATGGACAGACATTTGTCAAAATA
>NC_054712.1:34247755-34285255 GCF_016097555.1 Gigantopelta aegis
TTTAATATACATGTGAACGAATGGTACTATACTAGAATAATGTTAATATTAACTAATTTGCTCTAATAACTGATCTCTAACGGTATTTTCTCTAAATAAATATTTTCCGCGATTATTAAATTCTTTAGCATTGTCAGACTCTAATAGCTGGGTAAGTATGAAAACGTTTAAACGTCTATGGGGATACTTTAAAATAAATTTAATTCTTAAATCATTATATTGTGGGCACTGGAGGATAAAATGATACTCGCCTTCTACTTCATTTTTGTCACATAGTCTATATTTTCTCTGTGATCTTTCAATATTTCTATACCTGCCAAATTCTATATTTAATTTTTATTCTGACTTTAGGTATTTCTTTTAAATGATGAACATCCAATGGTCACAGCCATAAGCGTCTTGACAGGGGTAGTGATTCGTTTGCAACCCTATATAGCTGTTTGGTAGTATTGCTAATATGAATAAATGTTGTTATCTAGATTCGGACATTTTCGTTTAATTCGGGCAAAAGTCAGCCTACAACAATGGGAGTCGATTCGCCTATGGCCACAGCGGGTTTACTCTCTCATTATCTGTGTTATCCTTAAGCATATGTCCGACAACATATAACCGTAATTAAATTGTGTTGAGTGCGTCGTTAAATAAAACATTCCTTCCTTCTTTGTATATGGCTGGTTTCAGTCGACGATTACCCAGACAATTAAATAAAGATGTTTTCAGTGCTGAAAAATACCTTTTAATCCTGAATAAATAGAAGTAATGTTAATATTAACCAATTTGCTCCAATAACTGATCTCTAACGGTATTTTCTCTAAATAAATAATTTACGAGATTATTAAATTCTTTAGCATTGTCAGACGCTAATAGCTGGGTAAGTTTGAAAACGCTTAAACGTCTATGGTAATATTTAAAAATAAATGTCATTCTTAAAGGGACATTCCTGAGTTTGCTGCAATTTTTAAGATGTTATCGACTAACAGACTTTTTAACGATTGTAGTTAAATATCAAACATATGTTTCTACATAAAATATTAGTGGCTGTATATTAAACGTATTTCTGATCGTTCTAATATTTGTACTAGGTTAAATTTCATTTTATTTTTTAAAATATTTTTTTTTCGTACGTACGAATTTATTTGAAGACAAATCCAGTTTAGGCTTCTTATAAAATATTAAGACGACCATAAACACATTGAATATACAGACACTGATATTCTAAACAAGAAAATATATTTAATATGTAACTTTAATTGTAGAAATATTTTATTAGTCGGAAACATCTTACAATACAGCAAACTCAGGAATGTCCCTTTAAATCATTATATCATTGAATCATTAAATTATTATTGCTCAAATACCTTTTTAATCCGCCGAGGACGTAAACAAAAAATGACTGGTATAATACTGGGTTTTGTAAAAACTGTTAAAAATACTGCATAAATTCAGTAAACGTTGGCATGATGAAGCGACTTTGTATACACTAGCGGATGGGATTTAGTTCAGTCGGTTGAGTGATCGCTTTAGGTGCTTGCGTCGCAGGATCGAACCTCCTCGGTGGATTCATTCAACTGATTGGGGGGGGGGGGGGGGGGTTCTCGTTCTAACCAGTGCACCGCAACTGGACAAAGACCGTGGTATGTTTTTTCCTGTATGTGGGAAAGTGAATATACAAGATCCCTTGTTGCATTAGGGAAAATGTAGCTGGTTTCCTTTGGTGATTACGCGTCAGAATTAACAAATGTTTGACATCCAATAGCCAATGTTTAATTAATCAATGTGCTCCAGTGGTATTGTTAAACAAAACAAACTTTGTATGCACTATCAAAATACAATTTATACATCTGTTCACGACGTTCACAAAAAGGAACGAAAGGCTGGGTTGAACGAGACTGACGTGACCAGTAATACATCAATACTTTGATCGAATACAAAAAAAAAGATAATATCAAAAACAATGGAACGGACGTTACGTTTTGGTTAGAATGAATCCGAAATATAAATTGTAGTAACGATTACCTGATGTATTCGTATTCGTATTCACTCTGTGGTGATAAATGTGACACCAGAGCAAGGTAGAACTTTGTTAACAAATAGAGACGAGCTTTCTTGTTTAAAACCGCTTGAAGCTAATACGCTGTAAATAATGTGAGGTTTTGTCCTTCCGTCTCTTTGTCTTTCTGACTCTGTTTCTCCCTCTTTGTCTCTCTGTCTCTGTCTCTCTCTCTCTCTCTCCCTCTGTGTGTGTGTCTCTCTCTGTGTCTCTCTATCTCTGTGTGTCTCTGTGTCTGTCTCTCTCTATCTCTCTCTCTCTTTCTCTCTCTCTCTCTCTCTCTCTCTCTCTGTGTGTCTGTGTGTGTCTCTCTATTTCTCTCTCTCTCTCTCTCTCTCTCTCTCTCTCTCTCTCTCTCTCTCTCTCTCTCTCTCTCTCTCTCTCTCTCTCTCTCTCTCTCTCTCTCTCTCTCTCTCTCTCTCTCTCTCTCAATTATCCATTCCCCGTGTTATTGCACCGACAGTGTCCAACACTCCGCGAACCCTGATATGAACATTTCATATAAACATATAACGTTCTTGTCTGTGGAATGACGCATATAAAAGATCCCTTGCTGCTTGCTGCTAATACAAAACAAAAATGTAGCGGATTTCCTCTGATGACTACGAGTCCGAATTACCAAATGTCTGACATCCAATAACCGATGATTAATAAATCAATGTGCTCTAGTGGTGTCGTTAAACAAAACAAATTAGTTTTACTTACTTATAAATATAAATATTTGACGTGCCTATATCCAATTAAGGTTCAAGTATGGTGTCCTGGGGACATATTCCAGCAGCCTGGACTGCCTCTCCAGGACGGAAAGGGGGTTTGACAAAATGTGCTATGGCTTTATTGGGTTAATTAGTTATCTACCGGCCTCGGTGGTGTCGTGGTTAGGCCATCGGTTTACAGGCTGGTAGGTACTGGGTTCGGATCCCAGTGAAGGCATGGGATTTTTAATCCAGATACCGACTCCAAACCCTGAGTGAGGGCTCCGCAAGGCTCAATGGGTAGGTGTAAACCACTTACACCGACCAGTGATCCATAACTGGTTCAACAAAGACCATGGTTTGTGCTATCCTGCCTGTGGGAAGCGCAAATAAAAGATCCCTTGCTGCTAATCGGAAGAGAAGCCTATGTAGTGGTGACAGCGGGTTTCCTCTCAAAATCTGTGTGGTCCTTAACCATATGTCTGACGCCATATAACCGTAAATAAAATGTGTTGAGTGCGTCGCTAAATAAAACATTTCTTTCTTTCTTTCTGTTTCTTTGTCTTTCTGTCTCTATGTGTGTGTGTGTGTGTGTGTCTCTCTCTCTCTCTCTCTCTCTCTCTCTCTCTCTCTCTCTGTGTGTGTGTGTGCTCTCTCTCTCTCTCTCTCTCTCTCTCTCTCTCTCTCTCTCTCTCTCTCTCTCTCTCTCTCTCTCTCTCTCTCTCTCAATTATCCATTCCCCGTGTTATTGCACCGACAGTGTCCAACACTCCGCGAACCCTGATATGAACATTTCATATAAACATATAACGTTCTTGTCTGTGGAATGACGCATATAAAAGATCCCTTGCTGCTTGCTGCTAATACAAAACAAAAATGTAGCGGATTTCCTCTGATGACTACGAGTCCGAATTACCAAATGTCTGACATCCAATAACCGATGATTAATAAATCAATGTGCTCTAGTGGTGTCGTTAAACAAAACAAATTAGTTTTACTTACTTATAAATATAAATATTTGACGTGCCTATATCCAATTAAGGTTCAAGTATGGTGTCCTGGGGACATATTCCAGCAGCCTGGACTGCCTCTCCAGGACGGAAAGGGGGTTTGACAAAATGTGCTATGGCTTTATTGGGTTAATTAGTTATCTACCGGCCTCGGTGGTGTCGTGGTTAGGCCATCGGTTTACAGGCTGGTAGGTACTGGGTTCGGATCCCAGTGAAGGCATGGGATTTTTAATCCAGATACCGACTCCAAACCCTGAGTGAGGGCTCCGCAAGGCTCAATGGGTAGGTGTAAACCACTTGCACCGACCAGTGATCCATAACTGGTTCAACAAAGACCATGGTTTGTGCTATCCTGCCTGTGGGAAGTGCAAATAAAAGATCCCTTGCTGCTAATCGGAAGAGAAGCCTATGTAGTGGCGACAGCGGGTTTCCTCTCAAAATCTGTGTGGTCCTTAACCATATGTCTGACGCCATATAACCGTAAATAAAATGTGTTGAGTGCGTCGCTAAATAAAACATTTCTTTCTTTCTTTCTGTCTCTTTGTCTTTCTGTCTATATGTGTGTGTGTGTGTGTGTGTGTGTGTGTGTGTGTGTCTCTCTCTCTCTCTCTCTCTCTCTCTCTCTCTCTCTCTGTGTGTGTGTGTGGTGTCTCTCTCTCTCTCTCTCTCTCTCTCTCTCTCTCTCTCTCTCTCTCTCTCTCTCTCTCTCTCTCTCTCTCTCTCTCTCTCTCTCTCTCTCTATATATATATATATATATATATATATATATATATATAATTATCCATCCCCCGTGTTATTGCACCGACAGTGTCCAACACTCCGCGAACCCTGATATGAACATGTCATATAAACATATAACTTTCTTGTCTGTGGAATGACGCATATAAAAGATCCCTTGCTGCTTGCTGCTAATACAAAACAAAAATGTAGCGGATTTCCTCTGATGACTACGAGTCAGAATTACCAAATGTCTGACATCCAATAACCGATGATTAATAAATCAGTGTGCTCTAGTGGTGTCGTTAAACAAAACAAACTAGTTTTACTTACTTATACTGTAAACCGTATTAATATTGCGACGTGTTTTTTTTCGCGCATGTTCGCGACGTGTAAATTTCGCGAACGACCGTTGACAGCTCTAAAAAAAAAGTGGATAAAGACAGCTCACTGTAATTGTCATACAGTTACTGTCTGTAAATCAATATTCTGTTATTAAAACCAATAACTGTGAATAATAATTTCCCATCACTAAACGAACTTTTCTGAAAAAGCAAACGAAGGATATCCTATGGATAATGATATAAATCAATATACAGATATTGAAACTGTCGAATTAGATAATGACGCTCTAGATAAACCGATTGAAGAAAGAGTAGTTACAAATGCAATAAAACAACTTAAAAATGAAAAAGCTTCCGGAATTGATAATATTACAAATGAGTACATTAAATCTACTGCGGACAAAATGTTGCCAATATACACAAAACTATTCATTGTTATGCTAGATAACAGTATTTTCCCAAATGAATGGCTGATAGGAATGATTAAGCCAATCTTTAAAAATAAAGGAAGCCGTTCTATGCCAGAAAATTATAGACCAATAACCTTATTATGCTGTAGCTCAAAACTATTTACAACGATCATAAATAAACGACTAAATGACTACCTTGAAAAAATAATATCTTAACTGAAGCCCAGACTGCCTTTCGAAAAGGCTACTCCACAACCGACCAACTGTTTAATATATATTCTCTAATCGAAATTTTAAAAAGAAGAAAAAAGAAATTATTCTGTGCGTTTATTGATTTCTAAAAGGCATTTGATACGATATCAAGAAGCTTCCTTTGGTAAAAATTATTAAACTATAACATAAATGGCAAATTCCTTAGAATTATCCAAAAAATGTATCAAGGTATAAAATCCTGTATCAGTTTAAATAACGAATGCTCAAAATTGTTTTCTTGCAATACCGGAGTCCGCCAAGGTGAAAATTTGTCATCTGTCCTATTTTCACTTTATTTAAATGACTTAGAAAACCACCTACTAATTCTAACTGCTCGGGGGTAGCCACCGCTATAGATGACCACGATTGCTTTCTAGACATCGGTATCCACTTACTTTGTCTCCTATATGCCGACGATACTGCACTACTAGCAACCAATGCTCACGATTTGCAAAAAAAAAATCTAAATGTCTTTTTGGAATACTGCAAAAAATGGAAACTTAAAGTAAACAGTGAAAAAAAACAAAAAATAATAATTTAATGGAAATGCAAATGACTATAAGAAAAAGTTTACTCTCGGAGATAAGTCTCTTCAAAATGTTAAAGAATACAAATATTTAGGTTGAACGTTCACTAAACAAAACAAATTTAAAATAACAAAACAATGTTTAATTCAGCGTGCAACTAAAGCAATATATTTTGTTTTATCTAAAGCCAAGGATAATAATTTGCCAATTGATTGCAAGCTTAAATTATTTGATTCAATGGTCCTCCCAATACTTTTGTATGGCTGTGAAATCTGGGGATACGAAAATGTGGACATAATAGAAAATATTCATATAAATTTTCTTAGACGATTATTGCCAGTAAAAAAGGGTACGTCTATTTTTATGTTATATGTGGAACTTGGTAGAACGCCACTAAAACTAGTTATAGATCAAAGAATTATAGGATTCTGGGCACGTATAGTTAAAGGTAAATCTACAAAAATCACTAATTTAATTCTTAATTATATGATAAAAGAATCTGTTGCAAACGGGCAGTTATAACTGGCTAGAAAATTTAATACACCTGTTAAATAACCTAGGCATGACCGATATTTATATGTCGAAAAATTTCCCATCCGTAAAAATACTAACTGAGCATGTTAAACGAAGGCAACTAGACCAGTACCTACAAACATGGCATAACAACATCGAGTCTACATCCAAAGGCAAAACATATTCTATTTTTAAACAAACTTTAAATTTGAAAAAATACTTTATTAAATAACCCGAAACATTGTGGACCAACCTTCTGAAATTCAGAACATGTAATCATTATTTACCCATACAAACAGGACGCTGGAATAGCATCCCAGTCGAAAATAGATTATGTACATTGTGCGAAGAAAATGATATTGGAGATGAATATCACTACTTATTTAAATGTAATTATTTTATGAATACACGCAAAAGGTTTATAAAGCCATATTATTATAAAAAAAAAAACCCTAGCACTCTTAAATTCAAAGAACTGTTTAATTGTAATAAAATAAGCACTCTCCGTAAATTGTCAAAACTAATCTCTGAAATTACAAGTAAATTTATTAAACCATAGATAACATCTCCGATATCATTTTATACTTTTAAAAGTACTGACGTATAAAGATTTATCTGCTTTATTTAAATGTTCTGTCACCACGTGTCTTCTTTTTAAAATGTGTATATAGCTATTTTGAATTATGTCTGTATATATTCTATGAAGAACTCCTGTTGTCATCTTGTCACTGTAAATAACTATTGTAAAATATGTCCTCATATGCTGTCGTTTGACGGCCTGAGTGAATCGAAATAAAGTTTGAAAGTTTGAAAGTACATCAAGCAATTGTGCATGGTACAGAGTCTATAGAGGGGTTTAGGCCCTACTCACCTCACCTGTATTAGAATCACGACTCACAGCTTCAGTTGTTAACTGTTAACACCCTTTGGTAGATAAAACAATAAACGATTAGTCGCCATCGATTGAAGTTACATAAAACAATTAACGATTAGTCGCCGTCAAGGAGAGCTCGTGTATAGGCTGTGCCTGTTGAGTGAATCTTTTTGTTAATTTGATTCTCAATAAAATATTTCAAAACAAAACAAATTACTTTAAGCTAACTCAAACTGGAAAATGGTGCGTGCGTATTAATTTCGCGACATAAGGTTGGACGCGAACGACGCGAAATTTATACGCACGCATTTTTTTCACGGTTTACAGTAAATATAAATATTTGACGTGCCTATATCCAATTAAGGGTCAAGCACGCTGTCCCGGGGACACATTCCAGCAGCCTGGACTGCCTCTCCAGGACGGAAAGGGGGTTTGACAAAAGGTGCTATGGCTTTATTGGGTTAATTAGTTATCTACCGGCTTCGGTGGTGTGGTGGTTAGGTCATCGGTCTACAGGCTATTAGGTACTGGGTTCGGATCCCAGTCGAGGCATGGGATTTTTAATCCAGATATCGACTCCAAATCCTGAGTGAGTGCTCCGCAAGGCTCAATGGGTAGGTGTAAAGCACTTGCACCGACCAGTGATCCATAACTGGTTCAACAAAGGTCATGGTTTGTGCTATCCTGCCTGTGGGAAGCACAAATAAAAGATCCCTTGCTGCTAATCGGAAAGAGTAGCCCATGTAGTGGCGACAGCGGGTTTCCTCTCAAAATCTGTGTGGTCCATAACCATATGTCTGACGCCATATAACCGTAAATAAAATGTGTTAAGTGCGTCGTTAAATAAAACATTTCTTTCATTTTTTTCTAATTAGTTATCTATAATCGATACAATAAGTGGATAGGTGTATTTTATACTGAAAATAAGTTTATTGTTGTTCTAAAGTTTGAAGGGGCGGGATGAGGCTAGTGGTAAAGCGTTTGCTTGATGCGCGGTCGGTCTAGGATCGATCCCCGTCGGTGGACCCATTTGAGCTATTTCTCGTTCGAGCCAGTGCTCCACAACTGGTGTAACAAAGGCCGTGGTATGTACTATCCTGTCTGTGGAATGGTGTATATAAAAAAAATCCTTTGCTGCTAATCGAAAAAGAGTAGCCCATGAAGTGGCGACCGCGGTTTTCCTCTTTCAGTATCTGTGTGGTCCTTAACCATATGTCTGACGCCATATAACCGTAAATAAAATGTGTTGAGTGCGTTTTTAAATTTAAAAAATCCTTCCTTTCTTCTAAAGTTTGCAGTCAATAATGTTTTCAATCAATAAATCCACAAGAATACATCAAAGTATATTTTTCGTTCATTCTGTGTTTTCTAGTCGCAATATATCACTTTGTTCATGTTCAATACAAGATATATTTTGTTACTGAACTCTGAACACATATTTTATTGTTTAGTGTTCTTCGTGTCAGTCCATTCCCAATAGAATATGGTGCAATATTTTTTTCACATCGATGGCGTCTTATTGTTGGAGCTCATTGGCTTGACATATCACTTTGACGTATCTCTTTCTTCTTCCGCTTGCACGTTGAGTTCCAATTTCACCGGGGACAAGCAGAAACACTCTGGCTTTTTTCTAATTAGCCAATTTAGCTAAAAGTAATTTGTTTGTTTCGCAAAATTTGAAATGTTTTAGCCAGAATGCTCGCAACAATATTGAATACTATTATTTAAAGTGGATTTATAAAAGGAAGTGAAAGTTATAAATGTCATTGTCCAGGCTTGAAACCCCCCCCCCCCCCCCCCCCCCCACACACACACAAACCAAGGAATTATTTGGGGGTATCACAGAAAGTCAATGAAACCAAAATTGTGTGAACGTTGTTTTTGTCCTCCAATGATTTTCCCACAGCCTTTTTTTATTTTACGAACTTACCGTTACATAAGACTTATCAAGATTCTCCGTAAGAGTCTTATTTTGGGTAATTAACAACCAAGTTGCTCAAGACAATTAATAAGTAAAGGCCGTATACTGTATCAAGCCAATGCATATTCTGTTGTAAATACACTTGTCATATATACATACTTAACAACATACTGGCGTAGGAAGCGGGGGAAGGGTCACATGCCCCCCCCCCCCCCCCACCTTTAGCAGCAGCGATGATTGTTATATATTTATACATGCATTTACATATAATATATGTGTATGTGCCCCCCCCCCCCCCCCCCCCCCATACACTTTTTGCCACCTTCCTACGCCCGTGCAACCTATAGTCCTTCCCAGCCTCCATGAACATTGGGTTTGGGTTTTTTTTTTTTTTTAAATAATCATTTCAGTTTGATTTGACATAAGAAAAATTAAATAAAAGTGTTTTGGAAAAACCCACTACTTTTGTGTGTAAGTTAGAAAGCAATCGGCTCTGAAATAAATAATTTGTATAAAATACCATAGTAACAGAACGATGTTCCATGATGGAAAGGACTATAGATCAACATATTGCTACCATATCAGTGTAATATTTAGATTCCCTGCAACCATAAATAATCAAATTCAATTTTAATCTTCTCAACGAAAACACACCCTTTTATTGTATTTGCAATATTCGACTACAGCCATTCAAAAATTTAGTAACCTGATCAGAAATGGTGTTTATTATTTTTGCGATCACTAACTTTTGTTATTTATGTTGCTGTCAGTCGCACTTACTTAGCCATTAGTAGTGATCTTTTATTAAGCCTCCTCCCACACACCTTTTTGACAGCATTTAAGAAATTAGGTCCTTATTCGTAAATAAGCCCACCCACTATTTCCTCCCCATATCACAGTAAATAACATGAAAATGCAAGTTTGCGTAAAGTTCATTTAAAAGGCCATACTTCCTGTAGAAGTCTGTAACTAAACACAAAAGAAAAACACCATACATTACCACCAGTGAGATTCAGCAGTCTAACAGTAACATTGTTTTCACTTTCATGTCTGGGTGTTTCTTTGGTCTCCACAAGCTCAAGTCTAAACTAAAACCAATGTCTATTTCTTTTCTATTTTGAAAAAAGGATAAAGCCAACGGCTATGATAATATTTTAAACGAATACTTTATCAACTGCAAAGATGTATTAATGTCATGGTTAGTACTGCTGTTTTATGATGTTTCTGAATCTGTTCATTCCCCGAAGGCATGGTCCACTGGCTGTATTGTTCCTGTTTTTAAGAAGGGAAATGTTAATGACACAAATAACGATAGCGGTATCACCATAGTCAGCTGCTTAGGCAAACTTTTTACTTCTGTCTTGAATGAAATGCACAATTTGGTTGGGATTTTTTTAACATTGAAGAAAGATAAACGACTGTATTGCTGTTTTGTAGATTGCAGGAAAGCGTTTGATTATGTAAATAGGCAAAACCTATGGTATAAATTAATTAAACAGGGTGTGGAGGGGAAAATGCTTGATATTATACACTCGTTGTATGCCAGTGTAAAATGCTGTGTAAAATATAACAATATAATCTCTGATTTTTTCATATGTAGGAACCGATTGCTCCAAGGTGACGTTTTATCACCAATACTTTTTTCTATGCATGTAAATGACTGCGAAATGCAATTCTTATCTGATAACTGTCCATATATTGAAATATAGATGCTAAATGTATTTTTTTATTAATGTATGCCGATGATATGGTACTTTTAGCAGAAACGCCAGAGGGGCTACAAACAATGCTCACATCACTATCAAATTATACCTTAAAGGGACATTCCTGAGTTTGCTGCAATTTTTAAGATGTTATCGACTAACAGAGACTTTTTAACGATTGTAATTACATATCAAATATATTTTGCTGCATAAAATATTAGTGTCTGTATGTTAAACGTGTTTCTGATCGTTCTAATATTTGTACTAGGTTAAATTTGATTTTATTTCCTAAAATCCAGTTTGAGCTTCTTAAAAATATTGAGACGACCAGAAACACATTGAATATACAGACACTGATATTCTAAACAAGAACATATATTTAATATGTAAGTTTAATCGTAGGAATATCTTATTTGTCAAAACATCTTACAATGCAGCAAACTCAGGAATGTCCCTTTAAAATGGGATTTAACTGTTAATACGGATAAAACAAAGATTGTTATTTTTCGAAACGGAGGGAAAATACGAAATAATGAAATATGGTTTTACAACGGAAATCAATTAGAAGTTGTTAATGAGTTTCATTATCTTGGTTTATTGTTTTTCTATAATGGTAAGTTTAACCGCACACAGAAAAGAATTGCAGAACAAGGTCGAAAAACACTGTTTGCAGTATTAAGTATTTGCATTAAAAATTATTTTTAATATTGAAACAATGTTATCTATATATGATACATATGTAAATAGTTTTACATTATAGTTATGAAATAAAAGGATTTCATAAAGCTGAAGATATAGAGACATTGCATGTACAGTTCTGTAAAAAAAATGTTTTACTAGGAATTCGTAAAGGCACGTGTAACGATTTTATATATAGTGAACTAGGGCGCTTTCCGATCCAAATAGTGAGGAAATTAAGAATCTTAAATTTTTTGATTAAGTTATGTAACACAAATAACTGTATTTTACAGGCTGTTGTATGAAGAACTGCAGCATTATGAAGACAGCCGGTTAACGAATATCAGACAGGAACTCAGCAGGAATGGTTTAAGTTACTAGACTTTTGAAATGTGTACGCAAGAAAATAGCGAAACCACTCAAAATCGGGCCATTCAGTCACTAGTAATTCCAATCTGTAAAACTTATTTTCTTACAAACGCTTGTATTGGTCAAATTCGTATAACGTCATTACGACTGTCATATCTTCATGAAACCCAAGCTTTGAATGACGTTGGGGATTCCCCTAAAGTGGAGCGTTAATACGTAACGTTGAGAATTTAGTGCGATTGTTGAAACATTTTGTACTCAAATGAGTACATTGCGTACACGTAGTTACGCCCCTGGCATTTAGAAAAGTAAATAATGATGTTTTTAACATAATAAAACAAAGATTACGGGATGTATTTATGCAGGAATGCTATAGCAGAATAAAAACAACATTAAAAGGAAGTCTTTATCAATATTTATTAAACGAATTTAACTTAAAAACCTATTTGAAAAAAACTGTAGCAATGATTTATTTAAAAGAATTAGCAAAGATTAGAGTATGTGCTCATAAGTTAAATATAGAATTTGGTAAATACAATTTTTTTTTTTTAAACTCAAAGACTATGTACAGTTTATAATTCCAATGAAATCGAAGATGAATTCCATTTTGTACTGGAATGTCACCGATATAATGATCTCTGAGACAAAAATGTATTAAAGCGTATTATTATAGACGACCTTGTGTTTTAAAGCTAATTCAACTACTAACTACTGAAAACATTAAAGGAGCTCAATAACCCTGGGAAATATTTAATTCGGGCAAACAATTTAAGAAATAATTTGATTTAATATAGTTTTATATTGTACAGTTATATTTGTGTTGTGTTTTTGATATTTACTATATTATGTAAAAATCACTCCCCACCATTATACTGTACATATTGTATATAGACAGGTATTTATTATGTATGCTGATGAGTTGTAAAACTTAAGGCAATAAAAAAACATTATCTGAAACCACACTGTTCATGCTAATTAGGCAAATACATTATTCTGATTGGCTATCAGTTGCAATGACCTAGACGGACAACTGTAGAGAGTGTAAGCTGTCCGTCTGTCAGAAACAAAACGTGTATACAATAATGCCAGTTTGGTTTTAATTGCTGTTGTTGTAAGTGTTCTCAGCTTTAAATTTTGGATATAAATAAACAGCACTGGTAAGTAATAGTAACAGAAGGTGTGTTCGTGATAATTAGATACTAGTAAGAAAAAAAGTAATAATTATTATTATTATTTATTTATAATAATAGAGCACTATAATAAAGGGACATTCCTGAGTTTGCTGCAATTGTTAAGATGTTACCGACTAATAAAGACATTTTAACGATTGTGATTACATATCAAATATATTTTTCTGCATAAAATATTAGTGGCTGTATATTAAACGTGTTTCTGATCGTTCTAATATTTGTACTAGGTTAAATTTCATTTTGTTTTCTAAAATATAATGTTTTCGTACGTACGAAATTATTTGGAGACAAAATCTAGTTTGGGCTTCTTACAAATATTAAGACGACCATAAACACATTGAATATACAGACACTAATATTCTAAACCAGAAAATATATTTAATATGTAAGTTTAATCGTAGAAATATTTTATTAGTCGGAAAAATCTTACAATGCAGCAAACTCGAGAATGTCCCTTTAAAAGATGTGGTACAGAACGGGGTTTTTTTTTGTTTTTTTTTGTTGGGGGTTTTTTGGGGGTTTTTTGGGGGTTTTTTGCTTTCTTCCAGGTTCATTTAATTATTTGTTATTATTATTATTAATTGTTTTTTATTTGTTTTTGAAAAAAAAAGTTTTTGGGTGGTTTTTTTTTTTTTTTTTTTTTTTTTTTTTTTTTTTTTTTTTTTTTTTTTAACAAAACTGGCCCCTTATCTGGGAATAAGCCCACCCCATGTTAAGATCACAACGAGTTGTCTTGGTTCCCTGGGCTTATTTCCGGTCGACTACGGTAGCGGAAGTGGTCGGCTTCTTCGTAACGATTACATCTTGGGTGATAAATTGAATGTACACCAACTTTATGAAAACGAAACATAATTATCATGGCACACCTGTTCTTGAGAATTTTTGTTTTGAAAATTGTGTAAAAACTCATAGAAAAGGTCTTTGGACCAGAACTAATTGCAAACATGACCGTGTTCGTGAAAAAAATTAAATCGGAAAAAAAGGATTTGATAAAAAGTCACGTCAGTCGGGTTTTGCAGAAACACTGACTTAAGAATCATTATCGTCAGATTGTGTTTTCGCCAGTTTAGCGATACGAAAACTATTTTGTTCGCTAGATGATATTTCCATTAGCCCATGGCGAATTAGTGAGGTCTGTTAGGAATAGTTTTGGGACAGGCTGGACAAAAGTGTCAATTTGTTTTTACCAAAGACTCACATCAGGATGTAGATAAACAAATTTATCAAGAACCATAAATCCGACCAATGGGTGGCTGTTGTGACGTCATAATTCAAAATGGCCTCCAATAGAAATTGTTTCACAAATGTTTAGCATTTTATTATTCCTATAAAGATATTTTAACACTTCACATAGTGTTGGTTCTCATGACAAAAGTAAAATTATATAGTACATCTGATATGAATGGTCTTTGTGACGAGTTGGCATGTTATACTGATCTATATGTCACTAGTTTTCGAGGGTAACCAGTTTTCGAAAAAAAAGTCTTATCCATTCAATATTTTCATAATTTATGTTCACATTCAAGGTATTTTTTAATGATATATTTAAATGTAATCTACAGCATATAGCTATTGGAAGTGTGGATAATATCCTTACATTACTATTGTTGCTGTCATACAAATACAACTATTATTCAAAGCTATAAAAAAATAATCAATTATATATTTTGACGATTCCCTAGCAGGTTGTAATTATTTTATCAATATTCAGACTTTTACATTATTAATCAACTTTATTATACAACGTATGCAACTTATATGTTTTTGTTTTTAAATTAAAATAATTCTGGTCTTCTACTATTGGTTTTTAGGACGATAAACACGGTATAGACGAAACATAGTATAGATTTTGTGAAGAATGTTACAGACTATTTGAATTCTATCGGATTCCTGTTTTTGGCATGCAATTACGAACTATTTGCCATTGGATAATAAATAAAAGTTACATTAATTGTTGGAAACCAAATCTAGCTATCGCACCACCTTAACTGAACCATGATGGAGTGAAATCTATGTCATTCCTCTCGGCAATTCTAGTTTTTGAATTATGGACCATTGCCATAATTCAGTTATTTTTACAACATCTCATCAATAAATGGAGTATGGTGGTTATGAAGATGGTTGAATAAAGTTCATTTAGGGACAAATCAAATTAGTTTTGTTAAGGTAATACTTTATTAGACTATTAAATAGGTCAGTGGTCTGTGACAGTATGCCTTTAGAGGACTTTTTTCTTTGCATTTGATCACTACAATTACTGTATGTGGTTACCTGTACCTCTAAGAGTCACTGCCGTGTATTATGTATCCTATAAAACAAGAGTTCCACAAGTGCCAAGTTATTCAGGAAACATGTCACCATTTTACTGCAATAGCAAATAAGAAAATTCAGGACCCTGCATAATAATAAGTTAACTGAAAATCATCGCAAATAGTGGATCACTCTTGCATGAATTTGTAACCAGATGCATACCAGAAGATAAACTAAAAGCATCACTAGAAAGGTATTTCATTCCAGGTCTTCCAGCAACATATTTTTACATTTCAACCAAACAGTTAGCAAATATGGTGACCCCCCCCTCCCCCCCCCCCCCCCCTTTCAGAGAAATGTTCTGTTTTGGTGGTATTAAATACACAAGATTGCATTGATGATTCATAGAAATTTTAAAAGAATATATATGATAACAGATAAGTTGATTAAGTCTACATAATAAAAATATATAGATCCTTCTGTATTCTTATATCATGAAATTAAAGTATACTATATAAAGTATGCTAACAATCTACACACGGAAAACAAGACGTGTTGACTGGGTATGAACATCCTCAGAACTTTAATGATTGAGCACTGCGCGTGCTGTAACCTCACCGTGGTGCAGGGGTGTAACATTCTCTTTGAGAATGGCCAATACAGCACAAAATTTAAATTTTGAGTAAAAGTCAGTATCTATCTGTGATATTTGTATTTTTGCACAGTTCTTTACACTGTTTTAATTTAACTGTTGAATTTTTATATTGATGTTGATCATCACATTGTGTTTACATTTACCATAGTTTGACACCCAATAACCGATATATTCATTCATTCATTCATTCAGATACTACATAGCAACAGTTTCAACATTAAAGGGACATTTCTGAGTTTGCTGCACTTTTTAAGATTTTATCGACTAACAGAGACTTTTTAATATATCAAATATATTTTTCTGCATAAAATATTAGTGGTTGAATATTAAACGTGTTTCTGATCGTTCTAATATTTGTACTAGGTTAAATTTCATCTTATTTCCTAAAATATGTTTTTTCGTATGTACGAAATTATTTGAAGACGAAACCCAGTATGACGACCAGAAACACATTGAATCCTCGTCGGTGGACCCATCGGGCTATTTCTCGTTCCAGCCAGTGCACCACGACTGATATATCAAAGGCTCTGGTATGTGGTATCCTGTCTGTGGGAGGGTGCATATAAAAGATCCCTTGTTGCTAATCCAAAAGAGTAGCCCATGAAGTGGCGACAGCGGGTTTCCTATCTCAATATCTGTGTGGTCCATAACCATATGTCCGACGTCATATAACCATAAATAAAATGTGTTGAGTGTGTCGTTAAATAAAACATAACCCCCCCCCCCCCCCCCCTCCATTCCATGACATCCAACTCCAGTATAGTAAATTTGACATGAGGGTAGCATTTGGAAAGAAAATGGTCCCACTAGGTACAGTATAAATAAATAGTGTCACTTGGTTTGGGTTGTTTTTGTTAGTTTTTGTTTGGGATTTTTTGTTTGTTTGTTTTGTTTGTGTTTTGGTTTTTTACATTTTGTATGATATATACCAGTTAATCGATTTCACGCACAATTTTTGCACAATTCACTCAAATACATCAAAATTGTCATGTGAGCCACTCGGTGTAAACAGTTGTTTTCTAAATAATTCTCAGTACAAATTGAAAGTAAACTGAATCAGAAATATCCACATGATGCGTCCATTAAAGGCATATTGTCACAGACCACTGACCTGTTTAACAAAGTATTACCTGAACAAATATAATTTGATTTGTCTCTAAATGTACTTTATTCAACCATCTTCATAACCACCATACTCCATTTATTAATGGCATTTTGTAAAAATAATTGAATTATGGCAATGGTCCATAATTCAAAAACTAAAATTGCCGAGAGGAATGACATGGATTTCACTCCATCATGGTTCAGTTACGGTGATGCGATAGCTAGATTTGGTTTCCAACAATTACTGTAATTTTTATTTATTATCCATTTTTAGAGAAATAAGGTCCTTAAATCTGTGACAGTATGCCTTTAAAATATCACCCATGTCTTTCCTGTCAAAGAAATATGACTAAATTTATGTGCAAAACATATACACGATAAGTTACGTTACGCCCTGAACACATTTTTCATCTAACTTTGTTTCTAGTAGTATATTAAATTGTTTCATTATAATTATCATGAACATGTAGTTCACGATATAATAATTACATTACAAACACAAATTAGTCAACAAACAAATTTTGTTTATTAAAAGCCACCAGTATGCTACATGAATAGAGCTATTTTTAATACTGGCAGCTATTTTTAGAAATGACGTCATAATGGCCTCCTATTGGTTGAAAATCTGGTTCTTAAGAATTTTTGTAATCTACACACCAGTGTAGGTCTCTGGTGAAAGAAATTTCACTTTTGTCCAGCCTGTCCCCAAACAGCCCCAATTTGATGTTAAAGGGACATTCCCGAGTTAGCTGCATTGTATGATGTTTTCGACTAATAAAATATTTCTACGATTAAACTTACATATTAAAGATATTTTCTTGTTTAGAATATCAGTGTCTGTATATTCAATGTGTTTCTGGTCGTCTTAATATTTGTAAGAAGCCCAAACTGGATTTTGTCTTCAAATAATTTCGTACATACGAAAAACAAAACATTTTAGGAAATAAAATGAAATTTAACCTAGTATAAATATTAGAACGATCAGAAACACGTTTAATATACAGCCAGTAATATTTTATGCAGAAAAATATATTTGATATGTAATTACAATCGTTAAAAAGTCTCTGTTAGTCGTTAACATCTTAAAAATTGCAGCAAACTCAGGAATGTCCCTTTAACAGACCTGACTAAATTGGCAATCGGCTGGCATGAGCCTAGGAATAACCTCAATGGAAACCTCAGTAGTTTTTTTTCAGCTGGAGGTGATTTTGTCACAGCATTCAAACGTCTTCATCCTTTTATTTTAATGAAACGACGTCTTGATAGATGACACTATGGTTGACGAAAACCACATGATCGTACGATGGTGTTTGCTTCGACAAGCAAATAGCATTGTTCTTGGAAATAATTCTTGTAATCTGGTTTGGGGTTGTTTTGTTTTTTTCTGCTCTCTTTTTTTCCCTCGAGGATCGAATTATTAGCAAACGCTTTGACATTATCTGACAATTCTCATTCTCATTCTCTCTGTCTGTCTCTCTCTCTCTGTCTGTCTGTCTGTCTGTCTGTCTGTCTGTCTGTCTCTCTCTCTCTCTCTCTCTCTCTCTCTCTCTCTCTCTCTCTCTCTCTCTCTCTCTCTCTCTCTCTCTCTCTCTCTCTCTCTCTCTCTCTCTCTCTCTCTCTCTCTCTCTCTCTCTCTCTCTCTCTCTCTCTCCCTCCCTCTCTCTCTCTTTCTGTCTGTCTGTCCTACAGTTTCTGTTCATTTCTCGTGCGTTGTGTGTGATTGTTTTTCTCACAACTATTGTTTTGTCTGCTGTGTTTTGTAAAAATTATATTTGTAAAATGTAGGGAGAGACATTAATATAGGCATCGCCTGTTAGTCAATCCCAAACGTTAAACGTTAATAAATATTGTTTAAAAAAAAAAAATTATTAGCTCTATTACATGTGGATCTAACAGCAGCCAGTTGGAGATCATGTCCACCAATCAAAACCTTACTTGCAGAATCATGCCAGTGATTTAAAAATAATTTGAAAATATTCCGAATTATCCTGAGGGTATACGACATGTTTCGTGTGAATTACGAATGCCTTAAAACATGTTTTATTTTATAAAATAAATAATTTTTAATGTAAAATTGAAGACTGATAACCCATCCCGTACGTATTGGTATGGCCACTAAAATCGACTCGCCCGATATTTTTAGAATTTGTATGCTCCCAAATAACGTTATAAAAGGCGAAGTGTGATTGGTCAATATTTAAATTATTATTTACAGACGAAATGTTACCTGGACATTGGAGACTACGCAGTGTTTAAAATTAGTTCTACTGGTCTAAATAAGGCATTCGTAATTCACATGAAACATATCGTATACCCTCAGGATAATTCGGAATATTTTCAAATTATTTTCAAATCACTGGCATGATTCTGCAAGTAAGATTTTGATTGGTGGACATGAGCTCCAACTGGCTGCTGTTAGATCCACATGTAATAGTGGAGCTAATTTTAATTAGATTGAGACGCTGATATTCTAAATAAGAAAATATCTTTAATATGTAAGTTTAATCGTAGAAGTATTTTATTAGTCGGAAACATCTTATAATGCAGCCAACTCAGGAATGTCCCTTTAAAACTGCACCACTCAAATGATGGTGCTTTCAAAGCGAAAAGATGTATTGGTTAATATCGACGTCTCTGTCGCTGTGTACAGCCAAGGATAGTGAAATGAAATTGGCCGTTGGTGTGTGTTACTTGGCACCTAATGTGAACATGTCATTGTGCTCCCGCTCGAACGCGCAGATTAATGTCGCGTGAAATCCAAACGGTCGGCTGTCGTTCAAATAAATCTGAACGACAAAACCGTAATACATGGTCAGGGTCGTATCTCTGCACAATACGTAGGGGCGAGGCGTAGCCCAGTGGTACAGCGCTCGCTCGATGCGCGGACGGTGTGGGATTGATCCCCGTCGGTGGGCCCATTAGGCTATTTCTCGTTCCAGCCAGTGCATCACGACTGGTATATCAAAGGCCGTGGTATGTACTATCCTGTCTGTGAGATGGTGCATATAAAAGATCTCTTGCTGCTAATAGAAAAGCGTAGCCCATGAAGTGGTCCTTAACCATATGTCTGACGCTATATAACCGTAAATACAGTGTGTTGAGTGCGTCGTTAAAGGGACATTTCTGAGTTTGCTGTAATGTTTAAGATGCTATAGACTAACAGAGACCTGTTAACGACTGTAATTATATATCAAATATATTTTTCTGCATAAAATATTGGTGGCTGTATATTAAACATGTTTCTGATCGTTCTAATATTTGCGCTGGGTTAAATTTCGTTTTATTTCCGAAAATATATTTTTTCGTACGTACGAAATTATTTGAGGACGAAATCCAGTTTGGGCTTCTTACAAATATTAAGACGACCAGAAACACATTGAATATACAGACATTGATATTCTAAACAAGAAAATATATTTAATATGTAAGTTTAATCGTAGAAATATTTTATTAGTCGGAAACATCTTACAATGCAGCAAACTCAGGAATGGGCATTTGGCAAAAATAATGGTTGATAGTGAGATATATTCCTTAACGTTGGTTCGGTTAAATTCCTGAAGTTAAAGATAAAGTTTGTTTTTGGGGCGGTTTGTAGCAGTGGTAAAGTGCATGCCTGATGCGCTAGGATCGATACCCGTCGGTGGGCCCACTGGGCTATTTCTCGTCACAGTCAGTGCACCACGACTGGTATACCAAAGGCGGTGGTATGTGCTATCTTGTTTGTGGGATGGTGCATATAAAAGATTCCTTGCTACTAATGGAAAAATGTAGCGGGTTTCCTCTCTAAGACTATATATATATATATATATATATATATATATATATATATATATATATATATATATATATAAATACCAAATGTTTGACATCCAATACCTGATGATTCATAAATCAAGGTGCTCTAGTCGTGTTGTTGAACAAAACAAACTTTGACTTTAGTTTTGTGTAACGACCCCACATATAGAGAAAAAACTGTTACATTCTTCCATTGGCAGCAAGGGATCTTTTATATGCACAGGACAGCACATACCACCTTTCGTATACCAACCGTGGTGCACTGGTTGGCACGGGGGAAAACCCAATCCGAGAATGAGTCCTCTGAGGTGGTTCGATCCTATGACGCAAAGACCTCAGACGAGCGCTGTATCGACTGAGTTAGATCCGTCCCCTAAATTCTTTCAGGAAGGAAATTGTTTATTTCACGACGCACTCAACACATTTTATTTACGTTATATGGCGTCGGACATATGGTTAAGGACCACACAGATATTGAGGGAGGAAACCCGCTGTCGCCATTTCATGGGCTACTCTTTTCGTTAGCAGCAAGGGATCTTTCATATACACCATTCCACAGACAGGATAGCACATACCATGGCCTTTGATGTACCAGTCGTGGTGCACTGGCTGGAGCGAGAAATAACCCAAGGGGTCCACTGACGGGGATCGATCCCAAACCTACCGCGCATCAAGCGAACGCTTTACAGACAGACTTACTCTTCTGTTAACTTATCAATGAAAATACTGAATATTCAAAGAAAGAAAGACAAACAAGAACACCAGCTAAATACAATCTAAGAAGAAGGAATGAAATGTTTTATTTAACAACGCACTCAACACATTTTATTTACGATTATATGTCGTCAGACATATGGTTAAGGACCACACAGATATTGAGAGAGGAAACCCGCTGTCGCCATTTCATGGGCTACTGTTTTCAGTTAGCAGCAAGTGATCTTTTATATGCACCATCCCATAGCCAGGATAGCACATACCACAGCCTTTGATATACCAGTCGTGGTGCACTGGCTGGAGTGAGAAATAGCCCAACTGGCCCACTGACGGAGGCCGATTCCAAACCGACCGCGCATCAAGCGAGCGCTTACCAATGTAGTCTCCACAATAGCATACCTCCTAATATTAATTTAGTAAACATAGCCGTTGAAAAATGTCGATACCTGGGGAAGGGGGCACGCTGAAAGGGCCATATAAACAATTTAGGATGTTTATAATCAATTGTGGTTGCATTAAGATAGTTTTAAAGGGATGTCACGGGGATCCTATAATACCCGTAACTGAATGAAACACGATTGTCCAAATATCTCTCCTAACTGTAGGGTGTACACTACCAAATCAAATCCCATAGACGACAATAGTAACATATACGGCTAAAACTCCCACCTGCAACGTATCAACCGACATAAACGCCACGGATATAAATACTACCACCCCTTACACTTAAAGTGAATCAGAAAAAAATGGGGGTCAAGCTGCTCGTTTCTGAGATAACGGGTAGCGTCTATGACTACCCTAGTTTCGCACAAAATTTTAGTACTTTTTTTTACAGGTACCCCATACATGTTTCAAGCACAAGGCTACTTGACACATTGGTACTAGATGAAATAAAATTGCACATTTATTTTACCCAGATGAAACTATTATTTTTTACAACCAACACACTCACATTTATAACCAATCACAGGACTTGTGGTGTTCACTTCTCTATCAAAAGTTCAGTGCACATCGAACTTTGACCCAGCCGGAAGTTATTTGGTATTGTACTACCTGTATATCTATTAGATCTCTCTGTATCGAGCAGTATTTACCCGAGTGGCTCGTCTAGGTATGATCAGAGATACGATCTTATATAAAGTATATATTATTATAGCACGTTTAGTTCACTAGAAAACACAACAAAAACACAATACACTTTGGAATCTGTATTAACCTACGCTGACAAATGTACTGCCGCAGTAGTTAATTAACAACAACAAATAATAACAACCCAGAACTGATCACTTAATTAGTTAATCTCTAGTTTACACAATATGCTAATCACTTCACCGTGACACAACACCCACACGTGTGATAATTGAGAAATGCTTCCAGGGGAACTTAATTAATAAAGGAATCACAACTCTATTCCTAACTGGTTAATTTTTAAGTAACCCTAACTACTCATTCAATAACCTTGTAATACAGACTTAATACTGGTACCTATCACAATAAAGACAATAACCTACAGTTTACCTAGGTCCTCTAGGATGACTGGATAAGCTTTATATATATATATATCAGAACGGTGAGCCTACAGTATACTGCGTCAAATGACCGGCAGCACCGTCTAAATAATATTGGTATAATACAGTATTAAAATATTTAAAGTCACATCAATCACATCAAGGTTATACACAGAGCAGAAAATATATATTTACCAAAGTCCCGTCTGAACTAATATAGATCGTTCAGTGGACAGACAGCGATCCCCTGGAGCCTTCCTATGTTTCTCCTCGATATATCTAAAATCCTAGCTATTTATTCAAAACTCTCAGAGACAGCGAATATCGCCTGGGGGTACAAGGCGGTACCTCACGTATCATGTGGATTTTCCACAGCCACCATGCCAGCATATTTTTTTCTGATCGTCAGACTGGCTGTCGCCATTCCGCGAGCAATCCCCTGGTCACAAACAGCACTAGCGGAGTTATTACGTAACTACTGGCCACATGGCCTTCACACCTGCGCTAGGTGTGTATTAGAAAAGCTCGATGACCGTCGCGCAAAGGTATCACGTAACAAGTTGCCCATCTGGGCTAAGTGCATTTGGAACTGCACACGGCCTTCTAAAACAATTAATATCGCCACAGGCGAAAAGAAATTAAGAGCATGTACAGTCACAAGGGACATTCCTGAGTTTGCTTCAATTTTTAAGATGTTATCGACTAACATAGACTTTTTAACGGATGTAGTTAAATATCAAACATATGTTTCTATAGTGGCTGTATATTAAACGTATTTTGATCGTTCTAATATTTGTACTAGGTTAAATTTCATTTTATTTCTTAAAATATTTATTTTTCGTACGTACCAAAAAATTATTTGAAGACAAATCTAGTTTAGGCTTCTTATAAAATATTAAGACTACCATTAACACATTGAATATACAGACACTGATATTTTAAACAAGAAAATATATTTAATATGTAACTTTAATCGTAGAAATATTTTATTAGTCGGAAAATATCTTACAATACAGCAAACTCAGGAATGTCCCTTTAATATCATAGAGAAGTATGAGAACTGTACAATCTTGTAATCAAATCCTTAGTTAGATCGCCTTTAAACTGAGGGGGGTGGAAAAAAACGCTAAGCCTCAACTGGCTAATTATGTTTCACGCGGACGTTTTTGTTTTTTTTGTCTTCTTCATCTTTTTCTTTTTATATGTTAATGAATTCCTCCAATGCCCTAGCGACTGTGTAGCTACCGGTGGAGAAAACCACAATCAGTACTAATCAGGACTTTGAAGATTGGGAAAATAACATCACACTTCCACGAAGAACTAGACAGCGTTCAGCCAGACTGAGCGTGGGGGGGGGGGGGGGGGGGACACGTGTCTAGACTGGTTTATACGTTTCACTAATTAAATGCACATATAGAGGACCAGTCAAATAGTTCGTGAACGCTAGCGTAGCTCGCTGTCATTTAAAGGATGTTTCTGACTAATAAAATAGTTCTACGATTAAATTTATATATTAAATATATTTTCTTGTTCAGAATATCAGTGTCTGTATATTCAATGTGTTTCTTGTCGATTTAATATTTGTAAGAAGCCCAAACTGGATTTTGTCTTCAAATAATTTCGTACGTATGAAAAAATATATATTTTAGGAAATGAGTACCGACAGTGCGTCATATATATATATATATATATATATATATATATATATACTACTCAAAAGAATTTAAGGGTCCAAAATTTATAACCAAATAAGTTTCAGAGTGTATTAGATTGATGATGTAAACTACACCAAAAATTTAATTTATTGTTCCATATTTACAAAAAACCACAAATAAACGTCACTGTATACAAGAAAGTCACATGACATGCTGTCAAAGTGAAGGTTGTCAAACATGGATTTTACACATTAGAACATTCGTTTGTGTGTGAATCCACCCCTGGCGCGAATACACTCGACACATCGTTGCCTCATGCTGTTGATCAGACATCTGAAGAACTCTTGGGGAATTGCCTGCCACTCTGCCATAAGAAGTTGACCCAGATCATGAAGGTTGGCCGGAGGGGCATGGTTATCCCGAACTCTCCTGCCTAATTCGTCCCAGGCGTGTTCTATTGGGGCCAAGTCAGGCGAATATGCTGGCCAATCCATCCTGGCGATACCTTGTTGTCTGAGAAAGTCCGTTACCACCCTGGCACGGTGGGGTCTGGCATTGTCATCCTGCAGGAATGCCCCGCCGCCAATCTGCTGAAGGCCTGAGAGAACCAACGGCCGGATAATCTCATTCAGATAGTGGATTCCATTCAGATTGCCATCCACCACATAGAGGGGGGTCCTGTGGTGGATAGAGATGCCGCCCCACACCATGACGCTGCCACCACCGAACCGCTGACGTTGTCTAACGTTAACGTCAGCGAAGCGCTCCCCAGGACGTCTGTAGACACGAACCCGACCGTCGTTGAACTGGATACTAAACCTAGACTCATCAGTGAACATCACTCGACCCCACTGAACACGTTGCCACCGCAGATGAAGCGTGCACCAGTGACGTCTGGCCGTTCTGTGACGTGGTAGGAGTGGTGGTCGAACAGCCTGGCGACGGCAGCGTAGATTATTGGCTCTCAGACGATTGCGTATGGTTTGATCAGACACTCGAGTTCCAGTCGCAGTCCGCAGATTGTCACGTAATCGGCGTGCAGTGGTTGTGCGTTGACGTAGCGGTCCTCTCTATTTTAAGTGCTTCGGGGTCTTCCCGAACGTGGACGATTTCGAACAGAATTCGTTGCTTGGTACCGTTGCCACAGTCGGCCAACGACACTCTGACTGACACCAAGTCTCAGAGCAACATTTCTTTGCGTATTGCCATCCTGAAGCCAAGCAATAGCCCTTCCTCGATCTTCGATAGTCAGTTGACGTCTACCATTGTCGAATTTGGAGTGTGCACCGTACACGAACGCAAGCTCCAATTATACGGAAATTCAGCATTGGGAACATGGAATACACATGCAAAGCGTGCAAATGAAGCGCTTTGTGAAAAAGCAAGTTATGGGCACTTAGCAGACCTTTCGCTTTCGCCCTAATTTACGTGCAAATGTAAGCATGTTTTCGCCATTAGAACTAGTCGACAGTGTCAATGACAGTGGATTTTAATTCATTTATGGGTTGCTTAGACCCACTTTCGTCAAAATGGAACAATACCATGCGTGATATTATGGTCTAGCTAATATAATTGACATTCAGAAAATAATGTCGAAAATATCGTCTGACCCTTAAATTCTTTTGAGTAGTATATATAATATATATATATATATTTGATGGAGTGACATTCTGTTATTTTTCACAAAAAGATTCTCCACCTCGGCGTGAACAGTGACCGTGTGTCACATATTTGGTGGAGTGTAATCAAGTGAAGCCCAAGCAAACTAGTTTCGTCGATTAACGGAGTTTGTAAGAAATCGATGAACGAAAGAGCGGCGTTGTTTTTAACCATAGGTATCGGTAACCAGCACGTCTGGAGACACATGACTTGTTTCCAAGTTGCACCACCGACCACCGGGGCTCATTTAACACACGATCAGTCGCCAACTCTGCGCTCGGTTGGGACGCGATGGCAGAATTCAATCAGACGTCTCTAATTAACGAAACTGTGTCGGACTACTACGGACACCACGGCTTAATTACGTCCTACGGGAGTACGTCCCTTCTGAACGGGTCTTTGGACGTCGTCGTCAATGGTACGGCGGGTGCGGAGGTGGAACCAGCGGCGGGTGCGGCGGCGTACGCCATACCCGTTTACTACTCCACGTTGTTCCGGTGGATAGCAGCGTCTCTCGGCGCCATCATCTTCATCGTGGGGGTCGCCGGGAACGTCCTCGTGGTCCTCGTAATCTCCCAGACGAAATTCATGCACACGACGACCAACTGCTACCTCGTCAGTCTCGCCATCGCCGACTGCATCGTCCTCCTGTCGGCGACGCTTCCTTCCATACCTGAACCCTTCTTCCAGATCGACGAGTGGCCGTTTGGGCGGGTCATGTGTTCCATCCTGGTCTTCCTCCAGTACGTCGGCGTGAACGCGTCATCCCTATCCATCACCGCGTTCACCGTCGAGAGATACATAGCCATCTGTTTCCCGATTCGAGCCCAGACCATCTGCACGCTGAGTCGCGCCAAAAGGATCATCATCGTCCTGTGGATCTTCACCACGATGTACTGCTGTCCCTGGCTCGGTCTCACAGAGATCCGCGTGGACAGGCAAGTCTTGAAGAATGTCCACAAGTGTGTGTTTCGCCTCAAAAGACATTCGTATCTGGTTTACTACATGACGGATTTGATCATATTTTACGTCATCCCCCTGATTCTCGCAGCGGTTCTGTATTGCCTGATTGCACGGATACTGTTCATCAACAGCAGAATCTCCCACAAGTTTAAGAACAACGCAAATTCGAAACGTATCCATAAATCGAGGATTCAGGTAATTTCTAAATCATAATCGAAATGCTCTCCTGTTTCGTTGGGGTGGGTTTTCTTTTCTTTTCTTAAAATTAAATGTTCGTTGTTGTTATTGCTGCTGCTGCTGTTGTTGTTGCTGCTGTTGTTGTTGTTGCTGCTGCTGCTGCTGCTGATGCTGCTGTTGTTGTTGGTAGGGATGGGATGGGACGGTTCTATTTTTTATTTCGATTTTTTCACGATACTTTCCACAAGTAGTACAAGTACGCCAGTTATCATACATACATTTTTATGAACTATTTCAAGAGCAAGACACTTTATTTTTAATGGTCATTTGTAAAATAATAGTAAATATAAAATTATATCTTGACTAGCAAACAAAAATTACATTTTTACCATGCCATGTTAGCGTGTTGGGTCTGATATATTTGAGTTCAGAGGGTTGGCAAAATAATTTAGGGGCGACAATGCTAAGGTAGAAGGTTTCATGTCTAAGACTAAAATTGCCAGATGTTTGACATCCAATAGCCAATTATTAATAAATCAATGTGCTCTAGTGGTGTCGTTAAACATCAATGTCAAATATTTGATGAGATTTTTTTTTTAATTATGGAATAACTCGAACAAGCACAAATACATAATATATAGGCCTACTATTGATGATTTAACTAAACACAAGTTACATAAAAGGTTATCACTGATTAAAAGGCATATTGTCACAGATCACTGATCTATTTAATGGTCTAACAAAGTATTACCGGAACAAAAATAATTTGATTTGTTCCTAAATGTACTTTATTTAACCATCTTCATAACCACCATACTCCATTTATTAAAGGGACATTCCTGACTGTGCTGCAATTTTTAAGATGTCATCGACTAACAGAAAGAAATGTTTTATTTAACGACGCACTCAATACATTTTATTTACGGTTATATGGCGTCAGACATATGGTTACGGACCACACAGATTTTGAGAGGAAACCCGCTGTCGCCACTACATGGGCTTCCCACAGGCAGGATAGCACAAACCATGGCCTCTGTTGAACCAGTTATGGATCACTGGTCGGTACAAGTGGTTTACACCTACCCATTTAGCCTTGCGGAGCACTCACTCAGGGTTTGGAGTCGGTATCTGGATTAAAAATCCCATGCTTCGACTGGGATCCGAACCCAGTACCTACCAGCCTGTAGACCGATGGCCTACCACGACGCCACCGAGGCCGGTTCAACTAACAGAGACGTTTTAACGATTGTAATTACATATGAAATATATTTTTCTGCATAAAATATTAGTGGCTGTATATTAAACGTGTTTCTGATCGTTCTAATATTTGTACTAGGTTAAATTTCATTTTGTTTTGTAAAATATAATTTTTTCGTACGTACAAAATTATTTGAAGACAAAATCTAGTTTGGGCTTCTTACAAATATTAAGACGACCATAAACACATTGAATATACAGACACTGATATTCTAAACCAGAAAATATATTTTAAATGTAAGTTTAATCGTAGAAATATTTTATTAGTCGGAAAAAATCTTACACTGCAGCAAACTCAGGAATGTCCCTTTAATGATATTTTGTAAAAATAATTGAATTATGGCAATGGTCCATAATTCAAAAACTTAAATTGCCGAGAGGGTTGACATGGATTTCACTCCATCATGGTTCGAGTTAAGGTGATGCGATAGCTAGATTTGGCTTCCAGCAATTAATGTAGTTTTTATTTATTATCCATTTTTAGAGAAATAAGGTCCTTAAATCCGTGACAGTTTGCATTTAAAGCCGCACACCCTAGTTCCATCCAGCGAAAATAAATTATAATTTGGTTAATCTACAAACCTGTAACACACTTAGATCACGTTTTTATCAAATGGAGTGAAAAAGCAAGTTTTATATCAATAAATACCATGGGAATCCCCATGTCCCAATTGCTTGAAATAATTTTGAAAGTTAGTATTCTGATGTCACCGGTAGATGTCGCTCGAAGTACAACAATGCCTACGTCACGACAAATTTCACAGACTTGGGGTGCGTTTCTTTCACCTCTCCTGGATATGTTCCAATTGTTCTGTCCTGGTTGTATCCCCTTTCCAGATATCGTAAAACTTAACAAAATTATTGGTTTTAAGGGTTTGTAACGTTTTGTATTGAGACACTTACTTGTCTGAACTTTATTGTTACTGAAAATGTTCACGAACTGTGAAGAAAAATCTCACAAATGAACAACAACAAATCGGATGTTGATTGCCCGAACCGTGCACGAGAAAACAAACCGAACCAAAATGATAACGGTCACGTGATATACCAACGTCTGTGACATTGAAATGGAAATATCCCCTCTAAAAATCGATTAGACCGTGTCTGCTCAACGGTTTTTTCTCAGACGTGCGTGCGATTTATGAAATACGAAAAATGCATTTTTTGGTATTACAAAAACCAGAATTACCAGGATTACCAAAAAACACTTCAGGTGAATGGAAATGTATATTCTAAATAATAAACGGTAAGTAAAGTGCAATTTTATTTGTGAAAAAAATGGGTTTAATAGCGAAAAACAACGCCGTAATGGTTAACAACTAGCCGTAACTAGGGTGTGTCCCTTTAAAAAAGAAAGAAAGATAAGCAAGCACAAGTAGATGTACATAATATTTATTACTCCAGCAGGCACTCATAACGGGGAAAATAAAAAGCATAATTTTTTGCATTGGCCCAACTCACAATACTATTGGATGATTTGACGCTTACAAACCAATGACCTTGTCTATAGTAAATATGACGTCATCACGATTTGGCATACACACACAATGCCGTCATGTAGTTTAAAGAGTTTGCATTTACGGCGGTCTGTTTTTGGTGTTAAATTTACAACAAAATGTCATTTTAATGCAATTCATTGTAGATTTTGTACCAGAATAAAGAGAACTTTTGTTTTTGAAAATTATCTATAGCAATACTCAGAAGAGTGCGCAAAGTGGTTTATATCGTTTCTATACATGTACGCGCATGTGAGTTGAAAATAAAGGTAGTACTAAACTAAATAACTTCCGGCTGGGTCAAAGTTGGAGGTGCACCGAACTTTTGATAGAGAAGTGAACACCACAAGTCCTGTGATTGGTTGTAAATGTGAGTGTGTTGGTTGTAAAAAATAATAGTTTCATCTGGGTAAAAAAAATGTGCAATTTTATTTCATCTAGTACCAATGTGTCAAGTAGCCTTGTGCTTGAAACATGTATGGGGTACCTGTAAAAAAAAGTACTCGAATTTTGTGCGAAACTAGGGTAGTCATAGACGCTACCCGTTATCTCAGAAACGAGCAGCTTGACCCCCATTTTTTTCTGATTCACTTTAAGTGTAAGGGGTGGTAGTATTTATATCCGTGGCGTTTATGTCGGTTGATACGTTGCAGGTAGGAGTTTTAGCCACATATGTTACTATTGTCGTCTATGGGATTTGATTTGGTAGTATACACCCTAAAGGCTTTTACAGAACAAAATAGCTCAGGTAATAAATAGAATAACAAACTCGGTACCGATTATCACATTTACGTCCCTCGTGAAATAATTTTCATTTGTCACTCGCTAAAATTTGTGACAACTGAAAATTATTTCACTCGGGACATAAATCTGATAATAACTGGTAACTCGTTTATTATTTTCTACATATAATACAGAATTATTTAACGGGTTTTTTTTCCTTTTTTTTTTTTTTTTTTTTTTTTTTTGCTATACAAAAAGAAGAAATAAAAGTGCAAAGAGTTTGCGTACATTGTAGTTCTGGAACTACGGACGATTTCCGATAAACACTTACGGAAATTAGCGATGTTGAACCGTTTTAATATGATGGAAATTGGGCGCCATTTTATAATTTTTGAAGTTAACACGTCTCTACTTTTTCCAATTTTGACGAAACATACTTAAAATGTTTATTCTCTCGGCAGATTAATCACTGAGATCAGTCCCTATTTTGGGAGGTTACAATTTTTACGATCCCGGCAAGAAATTCGCGGGTTCTGTGCAGGATCCAAACGGCAGCTATCGCCCATACAAACATGTCAGGTTTAAGGGAATCAAGCGCTGTGATTGGCCAAAATACTTTACGGGTCATTGGGATGTCATTGGGATTACCAGCAAGGTGCGGAAACGTTTATATTTGTAGCATTTAATTATTATTTTGTTTGTTTGGTGGTTGTTTTTTGTTTATTTGGTGGTGTGTTTTTTTTGTTTGTATGGGTTTTTGGGGGTTTTTTTGGTTTTTTGGGAGGGGGGGGGGGTCTTTTTTTTAATTTTCATTTGTCCATTATCCGCGTCGGTCACTTTCCATGTAAATCGTTTGAGTAGATTCCATGTATGCTCCCTCCGTGCACGTGTACGTTTTCGACTAGTCTATTCATTACGGATTACGTATGCATATATGCATATAAAGTACGGACAAATGAAATTTGTGTCTAATGCAAGGCACAGACTGCCACCTGCCAGCAGAAAGTTGGCGGCTGTGTTGTAATTTCCCCGACTCCCGACTTAGACGGGTGTGCTCAGATTAACAACTAATGGGTTACACGACGAGAATCGAATTGTACAAGCACTCAGACTAGCAACTGGACAGTCGTACAAGTTGACATATAGTCTAAAGCTACATTTATACGTCACCGCCGACTCTTGTGAATTCAGTGTATATTTAACACAGTTGATATTAAATTTCGGTGCGCGTTCGTTCAACGCTTTTTTGTTTACCTAATAAAAATTGAATTTCACTTTCGCATGAGGTCGGCAATCAAAGTATGAATTGACCTTTGGAGAAGAAACCCGCTACGTTTCTATTAATAGTAAGGCATCTTTTATATGCACCATCCCAGACAAGATAGCACATACCACGGCCGTTGATATACCAGTCGTGGTGCACTGGCTGAAACAAGAAATATCAACGAGGATCGATCCCAGACCGACGGCGCATCAAGCGAGCGCTTTATGACTGGACTATGCCCCGCCCCCTTACATATAGGACGACTATTCGTTAATACTAACAGTAATTTTGAAAGTAGAAAACTTTTCTTTAAATATTGGCTTGGCTTGAATGGGTCGGAATGACCAACTTCATGATTTTGTTTCTTGGGTCAAAGAAGAAAGGATGTGTTACTATTGGCTCCACTTTCCTGTTTTGGGCCTTCGGGCTCCTTTTGGCCAGAATGACCAAATTCACAAATTTGTTTTTCCCAATCTAATTAAAATTAGCTCCACTATTACATGTGGATCTAAAGACAGCCAGTTGGAGCTCATGTCCACCAATCAAAACCTTACTTGCAGAATCCTGCCAGTGATTTAAAAATAATTTGAAAATATTCCGAATTATCCTGAGGGTATACGACATGTTTCGTATGAATTGCGAATGCCTTAAAACATGTTTTACTTTATAAAATAAATAATTTGTAATGTAAAACTGAAGACTGATTTAGTTTTTTTAAATTTTATAAATAAATAAATAATTTTTAATGTAAAATTGAAGACTGATAACCCACCCCGTACGTATTGGTATGGTTCGCTGTAATGCGGCCACTAAAATAGACTCGCCCGATATTTTTAGAATTTGTATGCTCCCAAATAGCGTTATAAAAGGCGAAGTGTGATTGGTCAATATTTAAATTATTATTTACAGACGAAATGTTACCTGGACATTGGGGACTACGCAGTGTTGTTAGTTTTAAATCACTGGCAGGATTCTGCAAGTAAGGTTTTGATTGGTGGACATGAGCTCCAACTGGCTGTCTTTAGATCCACATGTAATAGTGGAGCTAATTTTAATTAGATTGTGTTTTTCCGTGTGTCTAGGAAGCTTCCCACAAAATGTGGTTCGAATTGGTCAAGTGTTTTTGGAGAAGAAGTCGAAAATGTGAAACGTTGACGCACGACTCATGACGACAGACGGAAACTGATTGACTCGTGTGACCTAAAAAGCCTCTGGCAATATGTATACACTTCTGCAGTCTGGTATTTAATCCAGTGATTATTCCTCGGTTATTTCCCATTAAGAGCTCTTCGTTATAAGAAATGTCAAGTAGATGTAGCGTCACGAGGCGTGCACTACAACAGCTTGTTCTGAATGTGCACGTAAAGCCCTATGACCTGACCTAACCTGTAGCGTCACATGACCGTCCACTCAGCCAAACGTTTTTTTTTGTGATTGTCCGGCACTTGTATTATCGTATGAGACGGCCCCTGGAAGACGGAATGGCTGAGTGAGCGATCGGATCATGTGACGCTACGTCACGATATAGGTCGGCGAATGTGGGTGCTGTCGGGTTCCTTTCTGTAGTGTGTGTATTAGTGATTAATATCTGGATTTTTTTTTTAATCAAGGAACTCGACAATGATCGATGTAAATGTATTTGACGTCAAACATAGGATTGTTGTGGTATTAGAGCGGGAATATTTGACTACTCTTTGGTGGGCAGCGATTGAAAGAAAATTGCACAACTTGGTCTCTGACTGTAATGAGAGCGTATAACCTTCCAAATGTCCGTCTACCTCTCTTACAGTCAGTGTACTCGGGCTAAGTTTTACAATGATTCAATGCAGCATTAGTTCGTGTTATCAGTTCAACATACGCTAGAATCCCATGATTTAACATCACTCACTCTCGGCATGATGTTGTATATGTATATGATATAGTTATACCGCTCTGTTCTGATAAATAATTATAATATTAAATCAGTGGCGGATCCAGAAAATCGCAAAATTTAGGTCCGCCTCTGTAAATCATAATATACCTGTGTGACCGGCCTCGGTGGCGTCATGGTTAGGCCATCGGTTTACAGGCTGGTAGGTACTGGGTTCGGATCTCAGTCGAGGCATGGGATTTTTAATCCAGATATCGACTCCAAACCCTGAGTGAGTGCTCCGCAAGGCTCAATAGGTAGGTGTAAACCACTTGCACCGACCAGTGATCCATAACTGGTTCAACAAAGGCCATGGTTTGTGCTATCCTGCCTGTGGGAAGCGCAAATAAAAGATCCCTTGCTGCTAATCGGAAAGAGTAGCCCATGTAGTGGCGACAGCGGGTTTGCTCTCAAAATCTGTTTGGTCCTTAACCATATGCCTGACGCCATATAACCGTAAATGAAACATTTCCTTCTTTCTTTTTCTGTTAAAACACTGACGATGATGCTGGTGATGTATTGTTACTGTACTGGTATAGAAAAAGAAGAAATAAGAAGATAAAGAGGTTGATTAGGAGATGGTGGGCACACCATATCATTATGAAGCGCAATGACCACGGAAGGAAAAAAAATGTTTTATTTAACAACGCACTCAACACATTTTATTTACGGTTATATGGCGTCAGACATATGGTTAAGAACCACACAGATATTTAGGGAGGAAACCCGCTGTCCAGGGCCTCGTTCCACAAAGCGATCTTAGCCCTAAGATCACCTTAAGTGCATAAGATAGCTATGCACTTCAGGTGATCTTAGCCCTAAGATCACTTCGTGGAACGGGGCCAAGTACTTTAGAATGACAAGAGAACGGTACGGTATTCGGTCTGAAAATGGTATTCAGTTATTCGATGAAAATGACGAGAGAATATTCTTTCTTTCTTTTAAATTATTGTCGTGCTTATATCCAATTAAGGTTCAAGCACGCTGTCCAGAGCACACACCTCAGCTACCTGGGCTGTCTGTCCAGGACAGTGGGTTAGTTGTTAATTATTAGTGGTTAGTGAGAGAGAAGAGGGTGTAGTGGTCTTACACCTACCCATTGAGTCGTTAAAACTCTCTTTGGATGGGAGCCGGTACCGGGCTGCGAACCATGTACCTACCAGCCTTATGTCCGATGGCCTAACCACGACACCACCGAGGCTGGTAGCGAATATCTGAATATTTGAATACTAACTAAACAACAAGTGACGTATCAAACTAATTGGGGTTTTATAGAATGACTTGTATAATGAACTTTTAATAGCCACCCCCCCCAAAAAAAAAAAAAAAAAAAAAAAAAAAAAAAAAAAAACGAGAAGTTACATAGAAAAATATATATATAATGCAGTAGTGACTATATATTTTTACTTCTCGTCAAATATTAATGAATTATCAATATCAAAGTATGAAAAACACTACAACTGTATATCCCAAACACTACAACAGTATACCCCAAACACTACAACAGTATATCCCAAACACTACAACAGTATACCCCAAACACTACAACAGTATATCCCAAACACTACAACAGTATATCCCAAACACTACAACAGTATACCCCAAACACTACAACAGTATACCCGAAACACTACAACAGTATACCCCAAACACTACAACAGTATATCCCAAACAGTATACCCCAAACACTACAACAGTATACCCCAAACACTACAACAGTATACCCCAAACACTATAACAGTATATCCCAAACACTACAACAGTATACCCCAAACATTACAACAGTATATCCCAAACAGTATACCCCAAACACTACAACAGTATATCCCAAACAACTATGCGGCGGGAACTCGTATGTAACAGGAAAGCGGCCAGATCAGTTGGTGTTGTTGGTTTTTTTCATTCGTTTGGTTTTTTTAGTTTTGGGGGTTTGTTTGGTTTTTCGAATACTTGAAAATACTATTCGAATACAGTAATTCGAATAGCAAACTAGCGAGTGAATATTCGAAGATTTGAATATTCGGACCGAACACTAGAAAACGCTCGATTCAGGGATGTCATATCAGCACGTGAAAGACTTGCTATATGCATAAGGTAAATTTATTTATATATTTAGTTAGTTAATTATATATTTTTTAAAGTATAACGATGGTATTTGGGCACTCGTGGTGGGGGGGGGGGGGGGGGGTTGTGTGCTGTTTTCTGGGGGGCGGGGTGCCCCTGCGCGTGCTGTAACCTCACCGTGGTGCAGGGGTGTAACATTCTCGTTGAGAATGGTCAATACAGCACAAATCCCCTTGTTTTCTTCGAGATACAATTAAAATTTTGAATAAAAGTCAGTATCTATCTGTGATATTTGTATTTTTGACCGGCCTCGGTGGCGTCGTGGCAGGCCATCGGTCTACAGGCTGGTAGGTACTGGGTTCGGATCCCAGTCGAGGCATGGGATGTTTAATCCAGATACCGACTCCAAATCCTGAGTGAGTGCTCCGCAAGGCTTAATGGGTAGGTGTAAGCCACTTGCACCGACCAGTGATCCATAACTGGTTCAACAAAGGCCATGGTTTGTGCTATCCTGCCTGTGGGAAGCGCAAATAAAAGATCCCTTGCTGCTAATCGAAAGAGTAGCCCATGTAGTGGCGACAGCGGGTTTCCTCTTAAAATCTGTGTGGTCCTTAACCATATGTCTGACGCCATATAACCGTAAATAAAATGTGTTGAGTGCGTCGTTAAATAAAACACTTCTTTCTTTTTTTCTTTCTTTCTTTCTTTCTTTGTATTTTTGCACAGTTCTTTACACTGTGTTTTAATTTAACTGTTGAATTTTTATATTGATGTTGATCATCACATTGTGTTCACATTTACCATAGTTTGACACCCAATAGCCGATGTATTTTTCGTGCTGGGGTGTCGTTAAACATATCATTCACCCGTTCTCTTTTTGCTTCAAATTATTATTATTATTAATTAAATACAAAGGTTGCTAACGTCCCATTCATTCTGACCTGCATATTAGATAACCCTTTTGTAAAATCCGATATCCACCCCTGCAATATTCATAACTTTGTAACTCATCATAATATACAAGTACATGTGTCGGCATCAATACTGATTTAA
>NC_054712.1:34290255-34322755 GCF_016097555.1 Gigantopelta aegis
TGATTAGTATTAGTCCAATGATCCCATACTGTGATCTTTAATATGTGATCAAAGTGAAATAGGATTAAAGTTAAACTTTGTACAAAATATTTGTTTACTGTTTGTGTGGTCATTTTATAGTATAATTGTTTTTGTTGTGTAATGTTAATCGTTTTTATAATAAAATATGTGTTTGTCATATTATTTCGTCATGTTGTTTTTTATACATAGGGACCATACATGGAATGCTCCACTTTTAACTGGGGATGGCATCTTTTCATACTGAGTGTAGGCAAAGTGGGTTGTAGACAAACTGAGTGTAGGCAAAATGGGAAGACCCCCCCCCCCCGCCACACACACACACACACACACACACACCACCACCACCACCACCACCACCACCACCACCCCTTCAGTAGCGTGCAATCTCTCAGGACCGTAGTACAATTTATCCAACCGCTGTTGCTTTATCCGTATGACTAGCGTGATTTTGTCATGCTCATATACCACGAAAGTTTCGAGCATGTCTATCCCGGGTCCTCTCTCTGGATAGTCAGGGGTTTGACTCGGGACAGAAATTATTTCCGGGTCAATTTTGAATATTACGGCCTAAATAAAGATAAAATAATAAAATAAAATAAATTTATTATCAGTTTGGTCGCAATTTATGAACGGGCATTCTAAATCAAAACATTAAAAATAATAATTACATTTTTGAATTTATTTAAGCCCTTACGAGGAAGAGTGGCTTGGTAGGAGAGGTTGGGTATAAAATAGAAGTTAATTTAGCAATCACGTAATTTGTTTTAATGAATAATGGACCACACAGATATATAGAGAGGAAACCCGCTGTCGCCACTTCATGGGCTATTCTTTTCAATTAGCAACAAGGGATCTTTTATATGCACCATCCCACAGACAGGATAGCACATACCACGGCCTTTGATATGCCAGTCGTGGTGCACTGGCTGGAGCGAGAAATATTCCAAGTTAGAGTGTGCTTAGGTGGTGTCTGATTTTCTATAAACTAATAAACCATGAAGGAAAACAAACAAAACACAGTCATATTGATTATCATTCAATTTATTGATGTAACAGACATGTTCAAAAATACTAAATCCTAGTAATATTGAATTGTTCCGTTTTCACAATTCACAATAATCATTATAAATCACGACCACTAATGTCTATTTACTCAAGTTTGTCCTGAATTGCCAGACACTACATGTAATTAAATTGTTCCAGCCTTTCTACACCCTGTGACACTGGCGTAACTAGGATTTTATATTGGGGAGAACCGGTATTGGGGGGTGGGGGGGGAGGTCAACTCACACTATGTGTCTGTGTGATTGTGAGTGTGTGTGTGTGTGTGCGTGTGCGTGTGCGTGGTGTGTGTGTGTGTGTATGATTTTATAACAGGGTTTTTAATGCAGTTTTATTAGCGGGGGGCGGGGGGGGGGGGGCATGTACGATAGTAACATTGGCGCTGGAAAGGAGAGACAGGGGTCCTGCTACCACCGCCACCGCCACCGCCACCGAGACCGCCACTACTACGACCACCCCGACTCTGAAAATTAAGTTTTGCCCCTCCGCAGATTGAAAGGCGAATTAATATAGTGCTGGCCCATCTAGGTGCTAGCATCTTCCGGCTCTTATGTACGAGGTTTTACATGAAGAATCGCTTTACTGTTAATACGTCTGAAACTGATAACATCAAACAGAAAAATGTCAAAGGTTAAGTGTATTATCGACGTGTCTTCATGTACTGGCGTAGCCAGAATTTATACACCCACACTATCTATCTAATTTCTGCATTTACACATAATATTGGTAACAGACAAATATAATAGATGGTTGGAATTTTTTTTTGGATTGAATTGCATACCCCACCCTACCCACCCCCACCCCCACTCTCCCGGCTGCGTCAGTGCTTGCCCGACATTGGTGAGATATGCAATACCTAGTCCGTATCTGTAGAAGTTCAGAGGTCATTAATTTTTGAAAATATGATATAAGGGTTATATTTTTTGGATTTTTATTCTGACATAATATGTTTTAAAAAACCTGTTGAAATAATATTTTCACCGGTCTCGGTGGCGTCGTGGCAGGCCATCGGTCTACAGGCTGGTAGGTACTGGGTTCGGATCCCAGTCGAGCCATGGGATTTTTAATCCAGATACCGACTCCAAACCCTGAGTGAGTGCTCCGCAAGGCTCAATGGGTAGGTGTAAACCACTTGCACCGATCAATGATCCATAACTGGTTCAACAAAGGCCATGGTTTGTGCTATCCTGCCTGTGGGAAGCGCAAATAAAAGATCTCTTGCTGCCTGTCGTAAAAAGAGTAGCCTATGTGGAGACAGCGGGTTTCCTCTAAAAACAGTGTCAAAAATTACCATATGTTTGACGTCCAATAGCCGATGATAAGATAAAAAATCAATGTGCTCTAGTGGCGTCGTTAAATAAAACAAACTTTTTTTAATATTTTCATTTCGCATACACCAAATATCTCCATTTGTATAATGTGTAATCTTAACGATATTTACTGGCAATTGAGTGTAAATGGTCAATAGCATCCTGTGGATAATATATGAGCACACCATTTAAATATACCCCAGATAACAGAAAAAAACCATGATGGCTTAAGAGTTGCTGATGGCAGCCATATTGAATTTCATTTCATTTGAACTTATTTTCGTGTTTATATCCAAGTACGGTTCAAACACGCTGTCCTGGGCAAACACCTCAGCTATCTGGGTTGTCTGTCTAGAACAGTGAGTTAGTTGTTAGTGGTTAGTGAGAGGTTGCAGTGGTCTTACACCTACCAACTGAGTCGTTAAAACTCGCTTTGGGTGGGAGCCGGTACCAGGCATTGAATTTCAAAATGGCTGCTATTTGCACTAATTTTGGAACGATAACTCCGAGTTCTGGTATTCTGCCCAACTATAGCAAATGATTTGGGTTTTTTTACATTGTTATGTTTCTCTCTGAAACAAATTGTATAAACTACTCAAGCAAAACAGCTTGGATAAACATGTTTGTAACTGTGACGGGAAATGCTCTTATCTTTTCGCCTGTGGCGATGTTAATTGTTTTAGAGGGCCGTGTGCAGCTTGGTTACGTAATACCCCCGCCCAACGGTGGTAGTCCTGCGTCCCAATATGCACTTAGACCAGATGGGCACAGTGGTTACGTAATACCTCCGGTAGTTCGGTTTACGACCGGGGTATTTCTAGCGACCTGGCGACGGTCTGTCTGGCCATCTAAGAAAATATACCGTCTCTGGGAGTTGTGGAAATATCACATGATAGGTGAGGTACCGCGTTGTGCCCCCAGGCGATATTCGCTGTCTCCGGACTAGTCTGAGATTTTTGAATAAATAGATAGGATTTTAGATATATCAGGGAGAAACACTGAAAGTATCCAGGGGAACGGACTTTGTCCAACTGAACGAACTATATTAGTTCAGACCGGACTTGGTAACTATATATTTCTGCTCTGTGTATAACCTTGATGTGATTGATGTGACTTTAAATATTTTAATACTGTATTATACCAATATTCTTTAGACAGTGTCTCCGGTAATCTGACGAAGTAAATTGTAGGCTTCACTGTTCTAATATTTTTATACGAGTATTTGGTAAGATAAAGCTTAGCTGGTCATCCTAGAGGACCTAGGTAAACTGTTGGTTATTGTTTTTATTGTGATATGTACCAGTATTAATTCTGTATTACAAGGTTACTGAATGAATATTTAAGGGTTAATTAAAAATTAACCAGTTAGGAATAGAGTTGTAATTCCTTTATTAATTAACTTCCCCTGGCAGCGTTTCTCAGTTATCACACGGGTGTGTGTGTTGTACCTCGGTGAAGTGATTAGAATATTGTGTAAACTAGACACCTAGTGATTAACTAATTAAGTGATTAGCTCTGGGTTGTTATTATATTGTTGTTGTTAATTAACTACCGCGGCAAGTACATTTGTCAGCGTTAGAGTTAATACAGATTCCAAAGTGTATTGTGTTTTGTTGTGTTTTCTAGTGAACTAAACGTGCTACATATATATATTTATATCAGATATTATCTCTGATTACTCCTAGAGCCGGGCCACTCGGGTAGTAGCCTGCCCGATGCAGATAGATCTAATAGATATACAGTTAGGAGAGATATTTGGATGATCGTGTTTTATTCAGTTACGGGTATTATAGGATCCCCGTGACAGTAACACAAGTAAATAAGTTTGTTTTGTTTAACGACACCACTAGAGCACATTGATTTATTGATCATCGGCTATTGGATATCAAACATATGGTTATTTTGACAGTCATAGAGAGGAAACCCGCTAAAAAAAAAACATCTATTAGTAGAAAGGGATCTTTTATATGCACCATCCCACAGAAGAATAGCACATACCACGGCTTTTGATATACAAGCCGTGGTGCACTGGCTGGAACGAGAAATGTTTGTAACACAAAGCAATTAAAGAGCTCCCTAATTTTCAGTTTTAATTACATTTTTACGTGTGACTTAGATAGCGATTAAAGCCAAACGATATCGGAAAATGTCGTTTGGAGGTAAGGAAAGTACTGTTGATGGCATAAGCGTACGAGCCGAGTAGTCAGGGGATCAACCCCCCCCCCCCCCCCCCCCCAACCCTCCTTCAGTGCTGGAGCAAATCTTCTCATTCGGGCAAAACCGATTCAGACGTTCGTCGAAAATGAGCTGACGTGAAATCTTTTAATCATGTATTTCTGTGATTGTTTTAAGAAAGAAAAAAAAAATCTTGTGGATATCGACCATTTGTTAAAAAACATTTAGGGCAATTTTCAAAGGCTGATTCTTCCTTTCTTAAAACGCAGGCGTTGAAAGCATTATATAAATGCATGCACACGCGTATAAGACAAAAATAGACTTTGTAAATTTGCCTTTAGTTATCAGCTTTCAATAACACTTGTAATATGTTACATTTTGCAGGTAGTTCGCATGCTCGCCGTCATAGTGCTCGTGTTTGCCACTCTGTGGATGCCCTATAGAGTGATGGTTGTGTACAACTCGTTCGCCTCGAACAAGTACGTCGACCTGTGGTTCCTGTTGTTCTCCAGAACCATGGTTTACGCCAACAGCGCCATCAACCCGATACTCTACAACGTCATGTCTGTCAAGTTCCGTCGTGCCTTTAGAAATCACATACTTTGTGGTAAGATTTTTTAATGGTTTTTTTTACTATACTCCTCGCAAAAAAGTTAAGCAACATTTAAAGGGACATTCCTGAGTTTGCTGCATTGTAAGATGTTTTTGACAAATAAGATATTTCTACGATTAAACTTACATATTAAATATATTTTCTTGTTTACAATACCAGTGTCTGTATATTCAATGTTTTTCTGGTCGTCTCAATATTTGTAAGAAGCTCAAACTGGATTTTGTCTTCAAATAATTTCGTATGTACGAAAAAATATTTTTTAGGAAATAAAATCAAATTTAACCTAGTACAAATATTAGAACGATCAGAAACACGTTTAACATACAGACACTAATATTGTATACAGCAAAATATATTTGATATTTAATTACAATCGTTAAAAAGTCTCTGTTAGTCAATAACATCTTAAAAATTGCAGCAAACTCAGGAATGTCCCTTTAATGCGTAATTTTAGTCATAACAAATGCTCTGTTAGTCGTAAACACGTCATAATAGCAGTGAGCTCAAAGTATTATTTTGTTTCCTAAGTCAGTTTAGTTGTTAATCCTTGAATTATGTGGGTTTAACGGTGAACCTAAATGTAACGAAACAAACGGTTAAAAAAACAGAAGGGGGAAAAGAAGGAAATCCATAAAGAATACTTTGCGGTAAGAAATATTCCGGGGTTGGGGGGAAGGGGTTGGTTTTTTTGTTCCACTATACTCTTCACAAAAACTTAAGCAACAACTAATAAAGTATGATTTTTGTTTTACTATACTCCTCACAAAAAATAAGCAACATTTAATATAGTATAACTAATGAAGTTTTATTTGACATGCCTTCAGAACTACATACTTTGCGGTAAGAAATGTTGGGGAGTTGTTGGGGTTTTGTTTTCTACTATACTCTTCACACAAAAAAAAGCAACAACTAATAAAGTATGATTTTTGTTTTACTATACTCCTCACAAACTAATTAAGCAACATTTAATAAAGTAGAAATAATGAAATTTTATTTGACATGCCTTCAAAATTACATACTTTGCGGTAAGAAATGTTGGGGGTTGGGTTTTTTTGTTCTACTATACTCTTCACAAAACGTTAAGCAACAACTAATAAAGTATGAAAATAAATGTTTAGGTTTTACTAAAATTTTATTTCACGTGCCTTCAGAAGGTATAGGCTTTGCCTTAAGAAACGTGGGGTTTTTTTTTTTTTTTTTTTTTTTTTTTTTTTTTTTTTTGGGGGGGGGGGTTGGGGTTTTTTTTACTATCCTCCTCACAAAGAGTTAAACAACTACTAATAAAGTACGAAAAATAATGTTTTATTTAACGTGCCTTCAGAAACCACATACATTGCATTAAGAAATGGTTTTGGTCTTACTATACTCCTCGCAAAATTAAGCAACAACTAATAAAGAATAAAAAGAAATATTGGGTTTGTTTTGGGTTTTTTTTACTATACTCCTTACAAAAAGTTAATAACAACTAATAAAGTATGAAAAATGTAGTTTTATTTTATGTGCATTCATAAACCACATGCTTGGCATAAAATGTTTTTGGTTTTTCCTATTAAAGGGACATTCCTGAGTTTGCTGCATTGTAAGATGTTTCCGACTAATAAAATAGTTTCTTGTTTAGAATATCAGTGTCTGTATCTTCATTGTGTTTCTGGTCGTCTTAATATTTGTAAGAAGCCTAAATTGGATTTTGTCTTCGAATAATTTCTACCAGGTTGAAACAACACTTTATGACAAGACCTGTTACATATACCAACAATGGCAGATGTGGAATTATCCAAGTCAGTCTGATTGCAATCACATTGGTCTACCACAGGCAATAGAAGTGGAGCTGATTGTAATCAAGGCACCTCACTCTTTAAATGTGACTAGGGCGTTACCCTTTACTGTCTGCGGTCAGAGCTGAAAAATGAAATCCCTTTTCGCAAAAAAGCAACACATCAAACTAACAGAGATCAATAACCACGAATACCTCAGGGGAGGGGGCAGGCTGGATTTTGCCCGAATTAAACGAAAATGCCCGAATCTGGATAACAACATTTATTCATATTAGCATTACTATCAAATAGCTCTATAGGGATGCGAACGAATCACTACGCATTTTTACACAGATTACAACTAATTTTGAGGGTAGAATGATGGAAATATATGGTAAAAAGGCCTCAGGTTAGCACATTTTTTCCCGTATATCTCGTATAATTTTTTACCCCAAGCTGAGGTTTTGCTCCAGCACTAGAGGGGCCGTTCCCACGCCCCCCCCCCCCCCCCCACACACCGATCCCCCTGTCTCGTACGCTTAAGCTTCAGAACCTAATTTCACAAAACATTGTAAACCTAGTTTTACACGTAAACGCAAATCTACGACTAAACCATAATTCGTATTACTAACTAACTTCTTTTGTCGCTTCATATCTGTAATGATGTTGTTGTTTTTTCTTCTTAAAACAGATGCCAAACCCATGTAAGCATATCACCGGTATACCTGTTAGTCGCAGACGTAAACATACGATGTTTTACGAAATGGACCCCTGTATTTTTTTTTTATATCAATTTACTTCTAAAATTAAATAAATTAAAAACATTTAACATACATATTTTAGGAAGAGCTCATTGTATATGCGGGGCGGGACGTGGTCCAGTGGTTAAACGTTCGCTTGATGGGCGGTCGGTCTAGGATCGATCCCCGTCGGTGGACCCATTGGGCTATTTCTCATTCCAGCCAGTGCTCCACAACTTGTGTAACAAAAGCCGTGGTATGTACTCTCCTGTCTGTGGGATGGTGCATATAAAAGATCTCTTGCTGCTAATCAAAAAGAGTAGCCCATGAAAAGTGGCGACAGCGGGTTTCCTCTCTCAATATCTGTGTGGTCCTTAACCATATATCTGACGCCATATAACCGTAAATAAAATGTGTTGAATGCGTCGTTAAATATAACATTTCCTTCAATGTGCGCAGTGTGCTCAAATGGTATCGTTAAACAAAACAAAGTTTACTTTCTATATCAAACCCTCTCCTCACACCATATCTTTTTATCCCCAGTGGGGCGGGATTTAGCTCAGTCGGTTGAACGCTCGCTTGAGGTTCTTGCGTCGCAGGATCGAACCACCTCAGTGGATCCGTTCAACTGATTGGGTTTTTTCTCGCTCCAACCAGTGCAACACAACTGGTCGAAGGCCGTGGTATGTGATTTCCTGTCTGTGTGAAAGTGCATATAAAAGATCCCTTGCTGCATTAAGAAAATGTAGCGGGTTTCCTCTATTGACTACGGACCGGCCTCGGTGGCATAGTGGTTAGGCCATCGGTCTACAGGCTGGTAGGTACTGGGTTCGGATTCCAGTCGAGGCATGGGATTTTTAATCCAGATACCGATTCCAAACCCTGAGTGAGTGCTCCGCAAGGCTCAATGGTTAGGTGTAAACCACTTGCACCGACCAGTGATCCATAACTGGTTCTACAAAGGCCATGGTTTGTGCTATCCTGCCTGTGGGAAGCGCAAATAAAAGATCCCTTGCTGCTAATTGGAAAGAGTAGCCCATGTAGTGGCGACAGCGGGTTTCCTCTCAAAAACTCTGTTTGGTCCTTAACCATATGTCTGACGCCATATAACCGAAAATAAAAATGTGTTGAGTGCGTCGTTAAATAAAACATTTCTTTCTTTCTTTCTATTGACTACGAGTCAGAATTAACAAATGTTTGACATCCAATAGCCGATGATTAATATATCAATGTGCTCTGGTGGTGTCGTTAAACAAAATCTCTTCCCCCCCCCCCCCCCCCCCCCAAGCAGGCCATATTTGTTTCTCAGCAAGACATATCTCTTTTGACCTGCTATCTTAAAAAACAAAACAACAGGCTGACATGTTGCTTTCCATTTCGAGCCCTGCTTAACCTTGTAAATGTCACGGTATCGATAAAACGTTCTCTTGTCATTTTAATAAACTACGACAGGAAAAAACAAATAATATTAAATAGCCCGACAACGTTCAGATTTAGCCCACTCTTAAATCAGAACACTGTCTCATTTTGCTCGTATTTAATATATAGGCTAAGTGATCGCACACCACATTCATTATTATATAGGAATAAACAAAACGACTAATAATACGTATTTTATGTTTCTGGTAAAATTATATGAACTACTACACATGCCAGGACGACTAGATACGTTTTTTAGCGGCCCTCACATATCAGTCGCGGCGCCCGCGCGACTTCTAAAAAGGCCAAAAAGGGCATTTTCGCGAGGCATTCTGGGGGTCGCCCGAACCCCCCGGGCGTGAAAACCTGACTCCCAAATCTGCGATTTTCCAAGCGCGATTTTAGGTCGTGGCAATCCCGTAGACACGTCGCTAGGGCCAAGCCCGACGTCCTGCCGGAAACTGACCGGTGATCCAAGAAGTCCTCAGAAATAATGTACAACTTTGTCATGTCATGTCATGTCATGTCATGTCATGTCATAGGGTTTTGCGTGCACATTCAGAACAAGCTGTTGTAGCGCACGCCTGTCGTGGGCACAAGAGCCGGCCTTGGCCGGCTCCTCTGTCCATGACAGGAAAGGTGGGGGTCGGGGAAGGAGGGACCGCCTGTACTGGCAGGTGCAAGGGAGCACCAGCAGCCCGATCAAATCGGTAGCAGGCGGGTGGGGGTGGTGGTGGTGCTATGGAATTTTGAATGGAACAGTGAATGCCAAAGAGAAAAGGGTGCGCAATTTTGATTGAGGAAATTTGGCGCAATTTTGAACGGTCGGTCGAAAGGTAAATGGCTGAGCTAATATAGGTTTTGGTATTAGTGAATCGAGAGTAGCTCGTTAATTATAGACCTCTACGATGCTATGGTGTCTCCCTAGGTTGCCCATGGGGCCCTTATAAAGGGCCTGACCGCTTCTGGTCGTGGCATGACAACCCAGTGCCACCAAGTACAAGTTATCACCAGCAGCAAGTATTGGGGGTTTGGGTGGGGGAGGCCAATATTCTTTTGTTCAGCTTCCCCCGGGTGCATTGCAATTGTGTACTCGGAACCGGTATTCTTTTGTCCAGTTCCTTATTAGCGCACGTGCTGGGCCATTAAATGGGGGCGGGTGCATTGTTATCATTAGTCAATGCACCCTGTGTACTGATGCAGTGAGCGTGTAGTCTGTGTGTGAATCCTAGTTTTGTGTTAAGGTTGTACCTATTGTCTTAAGTCCCTATTCTAGTGAGTTCAACGGTCATTCATGACCACCCATCCCCCTCCGTCTTTGTATAGCATTGAATACAATGACGGAGGGGGAGTTGAACTAGCCTAGCTATCTAATTTGAAGGGTTAAACCCTTATAGTGTAGGTACTGGTTTAAAACGCCTAGTGCTTGGCATACTTAACTTTATTACCAATGCAATGAAGTGAAATTAGTAGTGGCAAGTAGCAATTGTATACATATACGCACCAAATAGATACTTAGTTTGAAGAATTTTGATTCCCGCCCCCTAAATATAATATCTTAGTAGGCTTACTTAGTTTGTCTTCAGGCTATCTGGTGTTCCTGCTTGTCTTTTCTTCTGGAGCCCTAGTTGACTTACCTTAGTCAGCTAGGATTAATGCATCAGTAATAAAGAACATGGTGCGAGTGCAAAGACAAATTCGTGCAGTTTATTTACAGTTAGGTTCTTGATCCGTGATTGGCTGGATTGAACCAATGAGTGCTGCAAAAAATAGACGATAATTAGTGCTGTCCTATCTTGGTTGATTGTCTAACAATGTTGATTGGCTGATTAATTAGCCAATTGAGTTACTGCAACTTCGATCCTGTCTTAGTAAAAAACCAAAAAAAACAAAACAACAACAACTAATGTGTCGCTAACGGAGGTGGTGTATACCAATTGCCAATCACGATTTTCAGAACATGAATATATATTTACAGTAAAATAATACAGTTATCGTGGTTGGGTCTGGTTGGCATTGGCATATCTGGCGGTTATTAATCATTCGCTACCGTCCCGCCGTTGATCCACAGGTTGGAGTGCTTGTTTGGTCGAGTGCTTAAGGTCGCTCTTCCATCCAAGGAATGTACAGGCGGGTGGTTTTGGGTAATTGTTAATTTATATTGCTAATGTATGCCAGCTAATTTGGTTGAGTATATGCTTTTACTTTTGTCATTTCACCATTCTCCCCCCGGATTGGAATACGTGTCTGTTCGAGTGCGTAAGGTCGATGTTCCACCAAGGGGGTCACAGGTGTCACGATTCAAGCATTGTCATATCTAGCGGTTATTAAATCATTCGCTATCGTCCCGCCGTTGATCCCCGGGTTGGAGTGGTTGTTTGATCGAGTGCTTAAGGTCGCTCTTCCATCCAAGGGATGTACAGGTGGGTGGTTTTGAGTAATTGCTAATTTATACTGTTAAATTTATGCCTATTTAACGGTTATTAAATCATTCGCTACCGTCCCGCCGTTGATCCCCGGGTTGGAGTGCTTGTTTGGTCGAGTGCTTAAGGCCGCTCTTCCATCCAAGAGATGTACAGGCGGGTGGTTTTGAGTAATTGTTAATTTATTGCTAAATTTGTGCCAGCTAATTTGGCTAGGTATATGCTTTTACTTTTGTCGTTTCACCGTTCTCTCCCCGGGTTGGAATACGTGTTCTGTTCGAGTGCGTAAGGTCGATGTTCCATCCGGGGAGTCACAGGTGTCACGAGTTAAGCAGCATATTGATTACTTATCTTAATTATAGATCGCCACCTTCCCTCCGTTGGTCCCCCGGATTGGAGTGCATGTCGGTCGAGTGCATACGGTCGCTCTTCCCTCCGGGAGACGTACAGGCCAGTGGGTGTGCTACGGTTTCCCATCCTGCCTGCGATCAGTCGGGCTGGGGGTCCGCGTCGACTTATCGGTGGCAAGGCGGGCAGTACGTGGCACTTATAGTTTTGGTTTGGTGGACTGGACGAATTGATATACTGCTTTGAAGGTTTTATGTTTTAGATATTTATCAGGATTGAGTAGAAAGTTAGGTGTAATTGGTTTGTTGTGGTTGGTTTCGGTTATTGATGCTATCATTAGTTGTCTCTGACTGTTGTGTAGCGTGCAATCCAGGAGATAGTGTTTTATGTCTTCCCGGGTGCCACACTCACAGTCAGGGCTTTTTTGGTGAAAGAGCAGCTGTTGAGCTGCGAAGATTTACCTATGCGCAATTTAGTAATTATTTTATCCACATAAGTGTTTAGGTGCTTAGGTCGGATAGAGTTGACTAGTGGTTTGATGTTATAGAGCCATGTATTGGCTGTTAGGTCCCAGTTGGCCTGCCATTGATTAATGTAGTGTTTTAATGCTTTTGACATGAGTTCTGAAATTCCCAAAAGGTAGTGTTGTAATTTTACTAGTGATTGAAAGTGGAGTTTTTTCTCCATAGTCAGCTATTTCATTGCCAATTATCCCTACATGAGCTGGGACTCATTCGAATACTACTGTTAAATTGAGATGGTTTAGTTCATTAAGTTTATTGTGGATAGCTGCGAGAATGTCTGGTCTGGTAGATTTATTAGTTTGAAGTGATTGGATAGAGCTAAGACTGTCTGAGAAAATAACGCTTTTTGAGTATTTTGGGGTTTTGATCCAGATTAGAGCTGTCAGTTCTGCTGTATAGACTGATAGATTATCTGACAGTCTGGAGTATTTAACTAATTTAGAGTGTTTAGATATTTCTTCTTCAACTACTGCGAAGCCAACCCTACCGTTATATGGAGTTTTTTAGCCATCCGTGTAGATATGGATGTGCTCAGGGTAATTTGTGTTGGCTGCGGCTTCGAACATGATTTTCTTAAATGGTAGAAATGGAGTTGAATCCGTAGCTTGTTTAATTAGATATGGTGTGTGGCATTCGACTGGCTGATCCATACCTACTTCTATTTCTATTTTACTAGCTTTAGTGGCGAAAGAATCATTAAGATTTTGATTGGTTTTGAATACTAGTTTTGGTTTAGCTATGATAGGAGTGAGTTCCTGAACTGGGTGATCTAGTTTAAGAGAGTGTATTTTTAGATGATAATTAAGATGTTGAAGATTGCGACGATATTTCAGTGGCATAATGTTAAACTCAACTTCTAAGCCCTGTCCGCTGGTATTTGATGGAACTTTAGCTATGATTCTAAGAGCTTGGTTTTGAATAGCATCTAATTTATGTAACAGTTTGGGGGCGGCGCAACTGTAGGCTTGGGCTCCATAATCTATTCTGGAGAGTATGCATGCTTTGTAAACCATAAGCATTGCCTCTGTTTGCGCTCCCCAACTGGTACCTGAGATGGCTCTTAATAAGTTTAGAGTATTTTTTGAGTTCCTCACTATGTCACTGATATGGTCACTAAAGGTTAGTTTTGAGTCAAAAGTTACACCTAAAAAATAAAAAAATTTGACTCTTGGAATTATTTTATCACCTGATTTAAGTTGGTGATTATCTGATTTATTGACTTTATTAAAAAGCATATAGACAGTTTTAGTTTCTGATAGTTTAATGCCCCAGTCCAGGGCGCATTTGTTAAGTCTATTCATATCAGCTTGCATTAGGTGAAATAAATTAGTGGTTGTGTTGCCTGTGCGCCAGATGGCGCAATCATCGGCAAATAGTTCTGTGTTTAATGGCGTGGTCGTTTTTGTTTTTTCTTTAGCATTAAGTGCTTTAGTTATGTCATTAATAAAAATGTTGAATAAGGTTGGTGAGAGGACCGAACCTTGTGGTATGCCATTAATTATTTCAGTTCTATCTGAATAGTGACCATTCACTCTAACTGAGATTGATCTATTATGGATGAAATTGTTGATAAAATTAAACATATAACCTTTAATACCGTTACTCTGTAATTTATTTAGTAGACCTTGACGCCATACCATATCAAAAGCTTTTTCAATATCTATGAATATTGTTAAAACCGTATGAGATTTTCGGAATGCATCATTAATACTATTTTGTAATCTAACTATTTGATCTATTGTTGAATGTTTAGTTCTAAATCCGCTCTGTACATTAGTTATTAGGTTATTTTCGAGTAGGTAATTGTTGAGTCGTTTATTGATAATAGTTTCTAAGGTTTTGCACATGTGGGACGTGAGTGTAATCGGTCTATAACTCCCTGGGAGGGAATGGTCTTTTCCCGCTTTAGGGAGACTAAAGCATTCTGCATGTTTCCACGCAGTGGGCATTTGACCCTCCCTCCAAATTCGGTTAAAGAGCGATAACACTACCTTTAGGGCTACGTCCGGCATGTGCTTGAGTAATGTGTAACTTATTTGATCAGGCCCGGTGGCAGTAATTCTGTTTTTAATTCTAACATTGTTATCGATTTATTAAATTCTAAATTATCAGTAGTTGGGAGATTTGCTGTTTTAGTATCATTAGTTGGTAGAGAGTTATCTTTCTTAAGTTTCTCAAAAAATTGTTTAGGAAAATTTTCGTTGCTACTGTTTTTACTGAAAGTTTTACTGAGAAGGTCGGCCTTTTGTTTATTAGTAGTTGCTGTTTTATGTTTTTGAAGGACTGTGGAATTAGCGCGTTGTCCTTGGAATAGCCTTAATTTGTTTCCACATTTCTCTAATAGATGGTCTATTGTTAATTTCACCGCAAAATGTATGCCAGCTGGCTTGTTTAGCATTGACGATAAGTTTACCTACTTCGTTTTTGGCTATTTTATATTTAGTGTGATAGCCTTGTTTCCCTGGGGTTTTTTTTATAAAGTTTACGCATCCTGTTCCTAAAGCCGCATTTAGATTTAATTTCGTCCGTCCACCAGTTAACTGGTCTGTTTTTATTGAAGGGTTTAGTTTTAGGAATATTCTTTTCAGCTATTTCTATTATTTTATTAGTAAGTTTATTAGTGGCGTCGTCAATGTTTAGGCTATTTTCTAACTTAATTTTGCTACAGTCGCTTGTAAAGCCAGCCCAGTTAGCTTTATTAAATTTAAATTTAGGTATAAATTTTTCTTCTTCTGTATAAGTAGTATTACATTTATAGCTGGTTAGAATATGGAGGTGGTCGCTATTGAGAGCTTCTAACACCTCCCATTGGGCGTTTGCACCTATACTGTTAGAGGTGATGGTTAGGTCGATGGCGGATGTGCCCAGATAATCGTGGATAAAAGTAGTACTGCCATCGTTGAGACATACTAGATTGTGTGTATTGATGAATTCCTCTAGTATGTCTCCCTGTGTGTCGGAGTGCAGACCTCCCCACAGTGTGCTATGACAATTAAAATCTCCTACAAGAATTAAGTTATTGTTTGAGTTTATGAGTTTATTGTAATCTCTTAACGTTAGTTGATTATGGGCTGTTCTCGGTGGGCTATAAACATTGATGACGTCAATAGGCATTTTATCGTTTTGTATAGTAAGTCCTAGGACGTCTAAGTTTGTATTAATAGAAACGCATTTAATTTCAGTATGAGGTATGGTATTTTTGATTAGAGTGGCTATTCCACCTCTGGTGCTGTTATCTCTATTGTAACAGCATTGTCTAATCTTTCCGTTAAACATAGATGTAAACAAACAGAACATGTAACCCTTTCTTGTAGGTGCATTATATTTAATAAATTTAGCTAATGTATTATGTATTTTTATTTTATTATATCAATTATATATTAGCATACCATACCTAACCTAACACAACTGAGGTGTAGCACAGTAATAAACACAAATCACCTCACACACCGCAGAAATGTGCTTTCCAAATTTATAAATAAATTTAATGCAGGGCTGGACCCAGAAACCGGGGGGGGGGGGGGGGGGGGGGGGGGGGGGGGGGGGGGGGGGGGGGGGGGGGGGGGGGGGGTGAGGGGGGGGGGGGGGGGGGGGGGGGGGGGGGGGGGGGGGGGGGGGGGGGATAAAATGTCAAAGGCCACCAACATCAAATAATTATAAAAATGTTATTTAATTTGCCTCTAAATTGGGAACTCATACAAATATTATATAAATATATATATATATCTATATATATATATATATATATATATATATATATATATATATATATATATATATATATAGTATTTAGGGTGGTGCTAGGGGCTGGGGTTTGGGGGTGGGGTGTTACATTTGTAATGCGAAAAACCAAAGGGCTATTGTTCGGACTCGTATGGGTTCAACCACTTTTTCATCCCGCAGACACAGCCCTGAATGTTCAAAATACGATAGCATTGCTTGGTCAATAACATCATTATTTCGATCTATGACTGCACGTGCTATTGTAGCAATGTGTAAACCACGTAAAATACAAGTTAGGTAGGGTATATAAATTCATTGAAAATGTATTAGTCGACATTCTTGTTATTGTTATTTGATGAAAAATATGGGTAAATCGAAAAACACTTCAGTTGATGTAAAATCGTGTATTAAGAACGTTTTCGATTATTTTGAAGATGAATATCAGCGCGGTAGACCTAGGTATGCTTCTTATCGAATTGTCGATCTAGTTTCCGCTGCACTTAAAGTTTCGGTTTCAACAGTAAAAAGAACTGTGAAAAATCTAAGCTCTACGAATCCAAGCACAGAAATCACTGTTAAAAAACGCGACCGAAAACAGAAAGATGTTATTAGACGACGAGTATACAGATTTTATAGAGAGGGCGAATTACCTACATTACATAAGATTAACGTGGCTTTAAGGGAGGAATGTGGAATCAACATATCCATATCAACTTTACGAAGAACACTCCATGACCTCGATTTTAAATACCAACATATGTCTACAACCGGAAAAGTGATTTTTGAGGACGCCAATATATCAGACAGGAGGCTTTCCTATCTCCATGAAATATCCAGTTTACGACAACAGGGGTATTTAATAGTGTATCAAGATGAGACCTGGGTGAATGTCAACCACACATCCCACCACTGGACAGATATCCACCCGGGCACAAGTACCGCCAATCACCTGCCGAAATCAGAAGCTGCTGATCGAGTTCCTAAACTCTGTTCGGTGACTTGGAAGGGAAAAAGACTTATTATTTGTCATGCTGGCTGTGATAAATATGGATTGATAGATGGCTGTGAATTGATCTTTGAGGCTAAAAAAACAGACGGAGACTATCATGGTGAGATGGATCATGACAATTTCATCAATGGTTTGAAGAACAACTTATGCCTTCTCTACCAGAACCTTTTGTTATCGTCATGGATAACGCAAGTTACCACAACAAATTAACTGAGATTACACGATGTCCTGCACTAAACGCTAAAAAGGAAGAAATTCAGTCGTGGCTACGAAACAAAAATATACCTTTTGAGAGTAACATGACAAAGCCAGTTCTTTATGAACTTGTGAAAAGTAACAAATGTGCAAAGCAATTTGTTACTGATGATATTGCTGAACGCCATGGGCACTTGTGTCTAAGACTGCCGCCAAGACATTCTGAACTCAATCCGATAGAACTGATCTGGAGTCAAGTCAAAGGGCACATAGCTCGTCATAATGATGGTAAAATGACCACGGTGCGGAGAGAACTTGCACATGCATTGAACTCTTGTCACACCTACACACTTCTCTGACGCAGTTAAACATGTAGAAAACAAAATAGTTTTATAAGAAATAAAATACCCCCTGTGATAGTCCCCCTTAACGAAGATAGTGATGAAGAAATGAGTTCGTCGACTGATTAAGTTATTTCTCCATACCCATCAGGAGTATTACTTTAATGTATGCATGAACTCTTTAACACCAAAAACTATTTATTTCCATATCATTCACTATCAAACAACCTAACAACCTATAAACTAATAGACTAGAAATGCATATAGACTACACATACATACGAGAGAAATGTTTATTTAACGACACACTCAACGCATTTGATATACGTTTATGTGGCGTCAGACAAAACGGTTAAGGAGCATTATGACAGTGAGAAAGAAACTCGCTACCGCCACATGGGCCACTGTTTCCGATAAGCAATTTTGATAAGCAATAAGGGACGTTTTATATGCACCATCCCATAGACAGGATAGCACATACCACAGCCTTTATACATCAGTTGTAGTGCACAGGGTGGAACTAGACACAACCCAATGGGTCCACCATGTGGGATCGATCAGTCGACCTACCATGAGCGAACGCTTTACCTCTGAGCTACGTCCCGCTCCATATACAAAAGAAGCCTTAAGTGGGGTTGGGGTTGTGCAGAGGGTCACATCTCCACCAATCGCATGCATACCATATTCTTCTCTCTCTCTCCCTATAACCATATAACCATAGATTAAAATATGTTGAGTGCGTCGTTACATAAATGACGTCTCTCTCTCTCTCTCTCTCTCTCTCTCTCTCTCTCTCTCTCTCTCTCTCTCTCTCTCTCTCTCTCTCTCTCTCTCTCTCTCTCTCTGTCTGTCTCTCCCTTCAGCGCGTGCGCTTGTGTATTCCACAATATAATTATAATATTTGAGTAGGGGTACCGGCGACCTTGTATGATGATGTGGGTGGTCGTCGTTGATATTGGTACTAACTAACACATAGCCGTTAGACCAGGTGGTGACGTCTTTAAGTATCAGTCGGGGGTTGTTGGCTTTCAGTGTGGCCAGTGAAGCGGCTTGAGCTGGGAGGGGGTGTAGTTTTGCCAGCCATTTGTTGGTGTGTTGGGGGGGGGGGGGGGGGGGAGAGACAGGGAGTTTCCTTGGTTGAAGAGGTAGTGGAGGGGGGAGGTGGTGTTTGGCTATGGATTTGTGGCTGTTTGTTCAGGCAGCTAGCGATTTTGGCGGGTACTTCAATATAGAATGGTCCCGGGTTTTGGGGGGTGGGTGTAGCAGAGGGAACAGCGTTAGGAGTAGAATTGATGGTAGTGAGAGTAGATGGGGTAGTGAGAGAAGAGTGGGTAGCAGTGGTGAGTGGGAGGGTAAAGGTAGATGAAGGAACAGAAGTAGGGGTGTAGGTAGCGGAGGTAGGGTTGTGGGAAGTGACAGTGGGAGCAGGAGGGTGTGGGTGAAGCGATGAGGGGAAGATCAGTGGAGGCTGAAGGAATGGCGGTAGGAGTGGGGGGGGGGCTGACAGCGGTAGCGGGGGGGGGGCTGGTGGAAGAGAGCTTGAAAGTAGAAGAAGAAGAAGTACTGGCAGTGGTATTGGAACGTTTCAGTATCTTGGGTGCTTCAGCAGATTTTTTGTCTGGTTTAGCTTTCTTATTTGGCTGTGTTATCTTTTTTGTTTTATTCTTGATAAAGGTTGCTGCTGTTGGATATTTGATAGTTTTGGTGGGCTCCAGACTTTCCTTTATTTGCACGTTTGTTAACTACTGATGTACAACTTTATACAACGCATCTATATATATTCGAGGCGCGGACGCCGGGGGGGGGGGGGGGGGGGGGGGGGGGGGGGGGGCGACATCGCCAGTCGTTCGGCCGGACTCCGCCAGGACGCCTACCAATCTGTTTTTTGATCAGCCGGCGCCCGTCAGATTATCTAGCGGCGTCCGGCCAACGCCCTGGCGGCCGCACTGTCACCACTGCGATCCACTGTGAGGGCCGCTTAAAGGGATTATTCCGAGTTTGCTGCCATTGAATGATGTTTCCCACTAATGAGGTCTCAGGGGTCGAAATTGGCTAAAATTCCTGCCGGATATTCGGTCCGGTAAGCTACAAATTCTACGGGACCGAATAAAAACCTGACGGACCAAACATGATCATAACGTATAAAGTAAAATAACTGCCAGTCTGACAGGATGACAGGCAAAAATATCTCCCGGTCCGCGGTGATGTTGACCGGGGAAAAACCTTGGTGGGCACAGCAATATTTCGACCCCTGTTTTTATTTCCTGATATATATATATATATATATATATATATATATATGCCTGTGTGTGTGTGTGTGTGTGTGTGTGTGTAATTTATAGGATATTAAATGAGATTACATATCGTATTTGGTTTATGTTACGATTGAAATAGTGTTGTCACGAGCTTCAGCGAGTAACAATAAAAATGATTTCATGAGGGACTTGAACATGATACAAAATAGTAACACGTTGAATACTAATATCCTATTTATTACCCATAATCGATCTTAATTTATATCACTCAAATCGTTTGGCTCACGTTCGTGTAAGGTTGTAGTGCGCCAATCGATGACGTCGTAAAATGTTACGTCCCACGTGGCGTCCTTCTGGGACGTATCATTTTGATATTTACCAAGATATGTTTAACCTTATGGGTAATAATTTTGCGTACGTAACAAATTCTTGGGAGATAAAATCTAATTTCTACAAACATTAGAACGACTAGAAACTCATTGAATTTACAAATACAGTCAAACCTGTCCTAAGCGGTCACACATGGGAGTAGATAAAAGTGGCCGCTTAAGACAGGTGGCCGCTGATTACAGGTTGCGACATATAGTCTTTAAAACATTATGTTGTTGTTTCTTGTTTTAGCGTCTATACTGCTAATTAATGGATGTATGCTTAAAAGTTTACTATAAATACTTTTAACATGTCGCCTCCTTCAGGAAAAACTGCAACTGGAATGTATTAAATTAACCGTTCTCAACAAGTTTGTTTTCTCTTTCCATTTAATTATTTTATTTCTAGTTCATGCGGTGTACCGGCCTCGGTGGCGTCGTGGTTAGGCCATCAGTCTACAGGCTGGTAGGTACTGGGTTCGGATCCCAATCGAGGCATGGTATTTTTAATCCAGATACCGACTCCTGAATCGATAATCCAGTACATGGAGACTAAAAGTAGAATTGCGCATGCTTTAGTTCGGCTCTTTCATCAGTTCGTCTTCACACCTGTATTACAAAAATAACAAGAGTTAGCTTGTGCAATTCGATGGCAATTTAGACCGGCCTCGGTGGCGTCGTGGCAGGCCATCGGTCTGGTCGATGGTGGACGTGTTTCACCTCGGCTCCCGTATTGAAAGTTTTGAATTGGCGTTATCTACATTGTTAGTCTGTTTGAGTTGAGATTTTGAGGTTAGAGTAAAGATATGAGTGGAGGAGGAGACATGGAGAGAGAAGAAAAGAAGAAAATATCATACAAGAAGGAATGCACAGTTGTAATTGATGTTGGCGATAATAAGAAAATGGCGGCTGGTGAGTTGATTGACTTTTTGACAGAGCAAGTAGGGGATGTGATTCACGCCTGTGTTCCAAAGGGGCCTGATCGATATGAGGTGACACTTGATGACGTTATTCAAGCTAGGATAATCTCGGAAAATGACTCGTTAGAATTAAACGGTCGCAAGATGAGAGTGAGACTGCTACATTCGGATAGTGTTGTGGTATCGTTTTTGCATTTGCCTGCATATATTTCTGATGAAGAAATTGAAGAACGATTAAAATCTTTGAATATTGAACTGATTACTTCAATTTACAGAAGATTTTATAAGGGTACACACATTGCAGACGGAACAAGATATGTGCGTGTGAAATTCCCACCCAACATAAAGAGTTTACCGTATTCAATGAAATTCAATACAGTGGAGGGTGTGGAGTATTTCAAAGTGCTGCATGACAACCAACTCAAAGTATGTTATAACTGCATGTCGGATAGTCATGTGATTAAAGACTGCCCCGATACTGTGTGTCATTTTTGCAAAGGAAAAGGACATTACGCGAGAAACTGCAATAAGATTTTTCTATGTGAAAGGTGTGGGAATAATGAGGATGAGTGTGTGTGTAGTGAGCATGAACATGATAGCGAGTGGTTTGATGATAGTGACAGTGATAGTGACGGGATGAATGAAGCAGTCACAGTACGATTGGCTACGCAGGAAAACCATGCTGAGGAGAAAAGTGTTAGTAAAACAGTAACATCAGAATTGAATTCGGACAAGCCGTACATGAAAACAAGTCGCAGCTGATCAAACGCCCAGCCGACGAGACGATTATGAATACTGTGGTCACCAGAAAACAAAAGAGACGAATTGTGCGTGCAAAAGGTGTGGAAGAGAGACACTAAAAGAAGTATGTGTGTGAGGGTGTGGATAAACTTGGAACTATTCGCAATAGCTTATTTCATGACATTATTTTCTATACAATTTTTTTTATTTTGTCAGTTAATGTTTAACTCAGTAGTTACCAATTATTAAAATTAGAATTTATTTATTTATTATTATTACTATTTTTATTTATTATTATTATTATTATTGTTGTTATTTTATTATTTATTTTTTTATTTATTTATTTATTTATTTATTTTTATTTTTTTTGGGGGGAGGGGTGATGGGTGGCATGTATTTTTGTGTGCCTGGTGTTTTTGTTGTGTGTGTTTGTGGTTTTTAATATGTTTTTGCGAATGTGTGTTAGGGTTTATGATATTAGGATAAATGTGAGAGTGGTTCTGGTTGTGTACGTGTGAGTTTGTGTTTATTTATTATCTTTTTTATGTATATGCATTTATGTATACGTGCAATATTAAGTTTGAGAAATAAAAAGATAAAAAATAAAATAAAAAAAAGGCCATCAGTCTACAGGCTGGTAGGTACTGGGTTCGGATCCCAATCGAGGCATGGTATTTTTAATCTAGATACCGACTCCAAACGCAGTATGAGTGCTCCGCAAGGCTCAGTGGGTAGGTGTAAAACTACTTGCACCGACCAGTGATCCAGAACTGGTTCAACAAAGGAGACATTCGGGCAAAATGACCTGGACAAACCTTTTCTCACTGTTTTACTATTTTTCCATTATTCTACTCACAATATGTTGTGATTCGTTTGCATCTCTTTATAGCTTTTTCTATCGTTTTCCCCGTGAATTTCTTTATGAGATTCGTTTCTGAAATAGGCCTACATTTAGTGGCTATTATATATTTTTAAAATAATAATGATGATGATGATGATGATAATGATTTATAATAATAATAACTCTTCTAAGAATGCCTCCATCTTTAAGTCATATCGATAAGCGAAACCAGACAAACGATTAGTAGTCAGCGATAGATCGTAATAGCCATCGCCATACATAATGATATGGTTTCAAAACCTCTCTAATATCAGCAAAAATTTATCAGTCAAAAAAGAAGTTGTAATGACTGCGAATTATCAGTATTTTACACTGCCTTTGGCCCTAACATTACCGGCTTTAAGCATCCAGTAATTCATTCCACGTAACATCAGTAACCTCTTCTCGTTGCAGGACGGAAGCAGTCGCCTGCGCCAATCAACAAACAAATGGATTTGGCCATCTTGGAGCTCGACACGGCACACGGACGTGTACAGAGCAGGGTGACGAAGCGTTCGAGTTGCCGGGTCCGAGTACAGGACACATAAGACTGTTGTAGATCAGGGTCAGAGTGCAGAACATATAAGACTGTTGTAGATCAGGGTCAGAGTGCAGAACACATAAGACTGTTGTAGATCAGGGTCAGAGTGCAGAACACATAAGACTGGTGTAGATCAGGGTCAGAGTGCTGGACACATAAGACTGTTGTAGATCAGGGTCAGAGTACAGAACACATAAGACTGTTGTAGATTAGGATCAAAGTACAGAACACATAAAACTTACACGACTAAACCACAATTCTTATTACAGTACAACAAATATAGTTCGAAATACACGTATTCCAGTTTCTTTTGACATTAAAATTCTCCATCTTCTGTAACGATGTAATTGAAATACGTGTACTTCGAACTACATATGCTGTAGTAACAAATAAAATTCGAAGTACACACATTTCATTTTCTTTTGACCTTAATATGCTCCATATTCGGAAATGATATAATTGTCTGCTTGAAATAGATACCAATACGACTAAACCACGCTTCTCATTACTGCTAACAGTACAACAAATGTAGTTCAAAGTACATTCATTTAATTTTCTTTTGTCTTTGCTCCATCTTCCGTAATGATGTAATTTCTACATGAAATAGACGCCGAACACATGTACGACTGATATAACTGACCCCGGGACCCAATTCACTAAACTCTCGCAACTTTGCGATCTCGCAGTGCACTGTAAAAATGCATACAAGAGCGATGCGATGTAGTTTAAGAGAGCTTAAAAGAGCTTTGTGAATTAGGCGCCAGACCGACCAAAAACATTAACATTATTAAAATCGTATATCTGTTCCCAACAGAGTCCAAAGGGAGTTTTGAATATTTCAAGAGAGCCCTCATCGAGGCAGAGTGTTTGGTTGGGGTGTTTTTCATTACGATGGCTGTTGGTTTCTATCTGCTAGGACAATATGGACCGAGTGTACAAATCTGAACGACAAAACCGTATTCCGATATTAAAATTATATCTCTGCACAAGGCAGTGTCCAGAGGATGTTAGGCAAAGTCATGTTTGCTTCCACGATCCAAAACGCCTGTGTGTGTGTGTGTGTGTATGTGTGTGTGTGTGTGTGTGTGTGTGTGGCGGTGTCTTTCACGTGTGTAACTTCGTACATTTGAATGCTTAAACACCTACGTTTAGGGAAAACAGGTTTCGTAGCTTCGGCTGATATACCTTTAGTTTGCCTGTAAGAAGATTTCGATTCTCAAGACTGGCTAGAAAAAATTAAATCATCACGTCAGAATTTAGTGGTAAACAGTTACATGGGCATGCACTCGTACTGTCCAAACGTTCTAAGAAGCCGGTGCGGTAGCCTGTATTGTAAAGGTTGTAGGGTGTATACTACCAAATCAAATCCCATAGACGACAATAGTAACATATGCGGCTAAAACTCCTACCTGCAACGTATCAACCGACATAAACGCCACGGATATAAATACTACCACCCCTTACACTTAAAGTGAATCAGAAAAAAATGGGGGTCAAGCTGCTCGTTTCTGAGATAACGGGTAGCGTCTATGACTACCCTAGTTTCGCACAAAATTTAAGTACTTTTTTTTTCAGGTACCCCATACATGTTTCAAGCACAAGGCTACTTGACACATTGGTACTAGATGAAATAAAATTGCACATTTATTTTACCCAGATGAAACTATTATTTTTTACAACCAACACACTCACATTTATAACCAATCACAGGACTTGTGGTGTTCACTTCTCTATCAAAAGTTCGGTGCACCTCGAACTTTGACCCAGCCCGAATTTATTTGGTATAGTACTACCTGTAAGAAGCTGATGATGTTGCAGGCATTTTGGTAAGAAAAGTCTTAAGTGGACATGCTTGTCGTGGTCATAGAATCGAACCTCAGTGTCCAGAGATTGGAAGAAGGAAGGGAGGGAATGTTTTATTGAACGACGCACTCAACACATTTTATTTATGGTTATATGGCGTCAGACATATGGTTAAAGGAAGAAAAATGTTTTATTTAACGACGCACTCAACATATTTTATTTACGGTTATATGGCGTCAGACATATGGTTAAGGACCACACAGATATTGAGAGAGGAAACCCGCTCCGCGCCATTTCATGGGCTACTCTTTTCGATTAGCAGCAAGGGATCTTTTATATGCACTATCTCACAGACAGGACAGTACATATCACGGCTTTTGTTAACCAGTTGTGGAGCACTGGCTGGAACGAGAAATAGCCCAATGGGTCCACCGACGGGGATCAATCCTCGACCGACCGCGCATCAAGCGAGAGCTTTACCACTGGGCTACGTCCCCCACCCCCTAGAGAGTGGAGCTTACAAACTCTGGTGGCATCCATGGAAAAACAGGCATAACAAAAATGGCGTAACAATTGTTTTCTTCACCTTGCACTCACGCAAGTCTAATTTTCGCAAATCATTTTCCGTTCGTCCATTGAAATTTAAAATGCCATATACATGGTTGCAAAATAATAATAATAACAATAAAAAGGTTTCCTATAAATGTTTTGACGTGATCCTTAAATAATTTAAACAAACTTTAATTATCTGAAGTCTGAAAAACCTTATCAGGATACAAATAAAGCCTTCAAAGTAAATTCCCAGAGTGTCTCTTATAGCGCAAGAGAAAGAGTTTGCAAACCCACATTCAGTTCGACTCGAACGTGCGAAACTGGAGTGTTCTTGAGTTGGTATTTTGTTTGAAGAACCCCTTTAGCGTCGCCGTATGCTTTGACGACTGGCGGAATTTAGTGTAATTAGTCAATGGTCCTCTATCCGTGACATTCATAGAGTTGTATAAGCTGAAAATATTGATACCTTCCAATGTTATTAAAGGGACATTTCTGAGTTTGCTGCAATTTGTCAGGTGTTATCGACTAACAGAGACTTTTTAACCATTGTAATTACATATCAAATATATTTTGCTGTATAAAATATTAGTGTCTGTATGTTAAACGTGTTTCTGGTCGTTTTAATATTTGTACTAGGTTAAATTTCATTTAATTTCCTAAAATATTATTTTTTTGTACGTATTGAATTATTTGAAGACAAAACCCAGTTTGGGCTTCTTACAAATATTAAGACGACCAGAAACACATTGAATATACAGACACTGATATTGTAAACAAGAACATATATTTAATATGTAAGTTTAATCGTAGAATTATTTTATTTGTCGAAAACATCTTACAATGCAGCAAACTCAGGAATGTCCCTTTAATTCTATAAATATTAAAGAACATTTTTAACGTTTTTCTGTAGGCTGGGCCTCCGACATTTTTGTTATTGGCGCACTTCCACTTCACAATGTTGTAAACATTGGGATCGATCCTCCTCAGTGTGCCCATTGGCCGCTATTTCTCGTTCCAGCCTCTTCAACACAACTGGTGTACCAAAGGCTGTGGTGGGGTGGGACCTAGTCCAGTGGTAAAGCGCTCGCCTGATGCGCGGTCGGTCTTGGATCAATCCCCGTCGGTGTGCCCATTGGGCTATTTCTCATTCCAGCCAATGCACCACGACTAGTATATATCAAAGACCATGGTATGTGCTATCCTGTCTGCGGGATGGGGCACAAAAAAGATCCCTTGCTACTAATGGAAAAATGTAGTGGGTAGGAAACTAAGACCGTACGTCAAAATTACCAAATGTTTGACATCAAATAGTCGATGATGAATAAATCTAGTGGGTCGTTATATAAAAACAAACATTAACTTTATATTAAAGGAATATATTAAAGCTTTTAGCAGATTGGGCCTCCGACAAGTTGCTTATCGGCGCACTGTTGCTTCACATTATTGGCTAACGTTCTGGACACTGAAAATGGCCGGGATTTAGTTCAGCCACTAGACAGCTCATGTCCTAGTGGTATATCAAAGACCCTGGTACGTGTTGTCCTGTCATAGAAAACTCCATGTAAAAGATCTCTTGCTGCGAATGTAGAGGGTTGGGTTTTGGTTTGGATTTCTTTTTAAAACTATGTGTTGGAATTGAAAAATATGTGGCATCCTGCAGCCAGTGATTTATTTTGTATTGGCGTGTGAATGGATCTCCGACCAACATATCTCTTCAGTCTAACCAAGAAGTGGAATTCATTGACGATATCTGGAAACCAAAGCTGATTTGACCATTTTAGAGACACGCTGAGCAACATTAGCTCCAATCAGAATCCAGACTGCGAGGGAGGTAAGCAGCTGATGGCTAATACGTAAATGTGAGGTCCTTGACCGGCCTCGGTGGTGTCGTGGTGAAGCCATCGGACATAAGGCTGGTAGGTACAGGGTTCGCAGCCCGGTACCGGCTCTCATCCAGAGCGAATTTTAACAACTCGGTGGGTAAGGCCACTACACCCTCTTCTCTCTCACTGGCCACTAACAACTAACTCACTGTCCTGAGCAGACAGCCCAGATAGCTGAGATGTGTGCCCATGACAGCGTGCTTGAACCTTAATTGGATATTAGCACGAAAATAAGTTGAAATGATATGAAAATGTGGTCCTTTCACAAGACATCTTTGCGACTAGCAGTTATACGTTTCGTGTGTTTACGTATTTGGCATCTATTTCTCACCAAAAAAAAATTAAATCATTACATAAGATAGAGTATTGTAAAGAAGAAATAAAATGAAATATGTATACGTCAAGCTATAGTAGTTGTACTGATAGTAGTAACGGTTTTTATGGTTTAGTCGTAGATTTACGTCTACAAAAAAAGAAATGTTTTATTTAACAACGCACTCAGCACATTGTATTTACGGTTATATGGCGTCAGACATATGGCTAAGGACCACACAGATATTGAGAGAGGAAACCTCTGTCGCCACTTCATGGGCTACTCTTTTCGATTAGCAGCAAGTGATCTTTTATATGCACCATCACACAGACAGGGTAGTACATACCACGGTATTTGATATACCAGTCATGTTGCACTGGCTGGAACGAGAAATAGCCCAATGGGCCCACCGACGGGGATCGATCCCACACCGACCGCGCATCGAGCGAGCGCTGTATTTACGTTTACATGCAAATCTACGTTTACGGTGGTTTTGTTAAATTGATCCTAGGTTGACAGAGATTCGTGGAAAACAAATCAAAGCTTTTCCAAAATATCCTTTCAACTCTGCATTGTGTGGAGATACTATTTTAATTACGATAATGGTTTTGTCGTTCAGTCCAGTGTCCAGAACCACTGACGAATACCACTAAAAGGCTGCCGAGTGTAGTATACATTTTAAATTTTTTGAAAAGACCTAAAAACAAATTGTTTGTTTCCGGAAAACTAACCGGCTGACCTTAAAGGGACATTCCCGATTTTGCTGCAATTTTTAAGATATTATTGACTAACAGAGACTTTTTAACGATTGTAATTACATATTAAATATATTTTTCTGCATAAAATATTAGTGGCTGTATATTAAACGTGTTTCTGATCGTTCTAATATTTGTACTAGGTTAAATTTCATTTAATTTCCTAAAATATTATTTTTTCGTACGTATGAAATTATTTGAAGACAAAACCCAGTTTGGGCTTCTTAAAAATATTAAGACGACCAGAAACACATTGAATATATAGACACTGATACCCTAAATAAGAAAATATATTTAATATGTAAGTTTAATCGTAGAAATATTTTATTAGTCGGAAACATCTTACAATGCAGCAAACTCAGGAATGTCCCTTTAATGGGAAGTGTTTTCGTATATATTTTTCACTATTTTCAAAAATTAATATGTAAGTGATCAGGACCGTAGCTAGCGCGGGGGCAAGGGGGTCTTCCCCCCCCCCCCCCCCCCCCCCCCGAAACAAATCCGGAAAGCATTATAGAAAGTTAAAGAAAATTCTCTTCTTAACTGTTTTAGGAGTTTTAGACTATTAACTACTCAGTTGCCCTCCCCACCCCACAAACAAAAAATCCTAGCTACGGCCCTGGAGATACAAGTGCATACACAATATTTTATCTGGATCCGTAGAGGTGAATATAATTTTTAATAAAATACAATCGATCTACCATACCTAATGTGTTTTGGCGTGTTCCCTGAAAAACATTTCGTTTTAGGTCAAGGAATAAGAATGGTCTCGAGTTGTAACGGTTATGGACTGAACTCCAGAAGATTGGTCGAGTGAAAGAAGATTACGTGTGTGTTATGGTGAAAAACGAAATGGATTGCCGAATTCAAACGGAATAAGACGAACTGTTGATATGTATGTCTGTATATTTTACCATCTGGTCATCTGAGAGCAAAGTTCTGTTCTGTTCTATTCTGTGCGGTTCTGTTCTGTTCAAGCGTTGAATTTGACCCGTTTCCAGGAAGTCGAAAGGGACATCAAATTATATTTTCAAAATGTCTTCTCTATAACTTGCAGCCTCGGTTCTTGGTTACAGAGAAAAAATCTTGTTTATTAACACGCTATTCCAAAATTTCTAATCAATTTTAAACGGACATTACATAAAAAGAAATGTTTATTTAACACGCCGGTTGACAAGATTTTTTTTTTTCTTTTTTTTTCTTCTCGCTATTGTTGCACTTTTGTATAATGCATTGGGAAAAAACCCACATTCAAATAAAAAAGGAAAATCTCTGAGGGTATACATTTGTTTCAACAATTCAATAAATTCTTAATTTCCTAATCTTGTCAAGTCAGGAAGATAAAGGAAATCAATAATAAGTTTAACCTAAAAAGCACCAGTTCGATTTGAAGCTCTTTCCGCCAATTATGAACGCTTCCTAGCAATACATTTAGAAAATGCGAGCACGCTGAGCTGTAATAGTCTGTGTTATAGATTATAAATGTTTTACGATCACCGAGAAAACAGCGGAGAAAACTGATTTCGGGAATATATTACTTCAACTGTTAAAATGGTCATATAAATGAGGGGGCGGGATGTATAATTGTCTTGGAGAGTTATGCCAGAGGTCATTCAAAACAACAAACAAAACTTTCTTCTCTCTCTCTCTCTCTCTCTCTCTTTCTCTCTCTCTCTGTCTCTCTCTCTCTCTCTCTCTCTCTCTCTCTCTCTCTCTCTCTCTCTCTCTCTCTCTCTCTCTCTCTCTCTATATATATATATATATATATATATATATATATATATATATATATGTGTGTGTGTGTCTGTGTGTGTGTGTGTGCGTGCGTGCGTGTCTGTGTGTACGTGTCTGTGTGTGCGTGTGTGTGTCACTGTGTGTGTGTCTGTCTCTGTCTCTTTTTTGTGTCCCTATATCTGTCGCTCACTGACTCACTTTGTCTAGACAGTGAGACACGAAACCCACTGTCGCTACTCCTACCGATAAAAAAGTGTATTTGTTTTGTTTAACGACACCACTAGAGCACATTGATTAATTAATCATCGGCTATTGGATGTCAAACATGTGGTAATTATGACTCGTAGTAATCAGAGGAAACCCGCTACATTTTTCTTAATGCAGCAAGGGATCTTTAATATGCACTTTCCCACAGACAGGAAAGCACATACCACGACCTTTGTTCAGTTGTCGTGCACTGGTTGAAACCAGAAAAAAAAACAATCAATTGAATGGATCCACCGAGGTGGTTCGATCCTGTGACGCAAGCGCCTCAAGTGAGCACTCAACCGACTGAGCTAAATCCCCCACGCCACCCTACCCCTTACCGATAAATAAACAGAGAGAACTACATTCGTTTTCGTTAGATACCATGTATGTTACAATTCGTTATAACGAGCGAAATCGAGTTGGATACATTTTTAAACAACGAGTTGTAAGATAAATGGTATATAACGAACACAAATGTAATATTCTGTGTCTTACATAAATTTAACCTTCTTTTCCAATAAAAAAAAAAGCATCACAAAGTAATCAATTTCAGGTTAACTTATACAAGTCACGTCACAAAGCTATCAATTTCTATCGTGTCTATTTAATTGGATGGCATGACTGTATCGACCGAGTCGCCACCTAGGAGCTGCCAGTCGTGTGTCTTTAAAGGGACATTCCTGAGTTTGCTGCAATGTTTAAGATGTTATCGACGAACAGAGACTATTTAACTATTGTAATTACATATCAAATGTATATTTCTGCATAAAATATTAGTGGTTGTATATTAAACGTGTTTCTGATCGTTCTAATATTTGTACTAGGTTAAATTTCATTTTATTTCTTAAGATACTTCTTTCTTTTTCATACGTACGAAATTATTTGAAGACAAAATCCAGTTTGGGCTTCTTACAAATATTAAGACGACCAGAAACACCTTGAATATATAGACACAGATATTGTAAACAAGAAAATATATTTAATATGTAAGTTTAATCGTAGAAATATTTTATTAGTCGGAAACATCTTACAATGCAGCAAACTCAGGAATGTCCCTTTAAATGATTATACACGTATGTGTGTTATTGGGATGTGTTACAATATCAATAACGAATGATATTCTCACCAACGTATGTGTAAGAAATAATTACAAGCTGGCCAGATCTCGGTGTTATGTCCTATCTAATGTGTAGAGAAAAAGACATTTTTTTTACCGACACATTGACAGGTTGTAATGTCAAGAGCTACTGCGTGCTGAACAAATATAATGCATTTGCGTCAAAAGAGAACCGATAAATTGGCATCTATAGGTTCCAACGAACCAAATCAGTTCCTATTGTCAATAATGTTAACGTTTTATGTATAATGTTTAAAGTTTTTTAAGTCCAAACTTTGGTTCAAAGGATGGTTACAGACATTACACAAGACAAGATATAAAAAAACAACTACAAAAACACAAACTAAATTAATTTTTATTTACTTCTTTTAATGTATTCCAACAAATTAGATCGATCCCCGTTGGTGGACCCATTGGGCTATTTCTCGTTCCAGCCAGTGCTCCACAACTGGTGTAACAAAGGCCGTTGTATATACTATCCTGTCTGTGGGATGGTGCATATAAAAGATCCTTTGCTGCTAATCTAAAAGAGTAGCCCATGAAGTGGCGACAGCGGGTTTCCTCTCTCAATATCTGTATGGTCCTTTACCATGTCTGACGCCATATAACCGTAAATAAAATGTGTTGAGTGCACCGTTAAATAAAACATTTCCTTCCTTCCAACAAATTAATGATGTAATTATTGCTTTATGTTTGCCATAAATTTACTATTATGGTATACCATATCCATAA